>NW_027457552.1:1500000-1754448 GCF_050624435.1 Tenrec ecaudatus | reverse complement strand
AAAGGACCTGTATTAGGAAGGTTGAGAACCACTGCCTGAGTGTGCTTAGGACTTTGCTGCCCTCAGGGTCACCAGACATTCCTGAAGGCAGAGTCACTGCAGGAAGCCCTTCTGGGAAATGCCCTGAAGCCAGGTCTCAACCAACTCCATCCACCCTCACCCTCCTAGATCCTAATCATAGGCTGCATGGAAATGCTCCCTGCCACTTCAAAGACTGTAAGTCCATGGGAGCAGAAAGCCTTCTCTTTCTCCCTTGGAGTGGTGGCTGGTGAGTTCAAACTGCTCACCTTCTGGGTAACATAACCCACAGACCAGCTCCCCCTGAGCTCAGTTTGGTTTGCCACACAGCACACATTGTTGGGAACCTTCTGAAGTAGCTGTGCCATGTGCAGGTTGGGGGATTTCGCACAAGATGCAGAATTCCACCCTCTCTTGGAAAAAATAATTTTTGCAATAGCCTTGTATTCTCTTCTGGATCTGAGTAGCAGCTACTCTCATGCAGTGCTAGCACATACATGCTAGGTCTTACGCCGAGTCTGCTCCATGCTTTCCTGTGTCCTATGTGGCGCTGTAGGCACCCAAGGCATGGACTCTGCAGCCTGGGTTCAAATCTCTCCTTTCCACTTCCTCACTGTGTGGTCATAGGCTCATGACTTTATCATCCTGTGCCACTGATTTTTCATCTGTAAAATGAGGCAAGAATAGAGTCCACACATAGGCTTGTTAAGTGAAATAATTGAATTATTATATACAAAAAGCTTAGAACATTGCTCGGCATCTTGCAAATACTGTTAGGTAGCTTGGCATAGGGACTGGGTCATCCATTACATATGCTCAGGTTCAAACTTCCGGCCAGGAAGGGGTGGTACACCTAGGTGGGTGTTACACCTGGATTGGCCCATCTGGGCCAGGTGAATTCAATCCAGCCAATGGGGTTGACCAGGACCATCAACCATGCCTCCCTATGGAGGAATTGAAAAGGCAGGATCTTGACCTCTCCGATGTCTCCCTTCACCCACTTTTCTGTTGTCCGTCCCCCAGGGAGGAGGTCACATGTAGATACTTGTAATCGGTTTCCTCTTTCCAATCCACCCTCCCTCTACCCTCCCACTATCACCACTCACAAATTATCAAGGTTTCTTGAGGGATGGGGGAGCGGGGAGGAAGGGGTAAAAATGAGGACTTGATTGATGCCAGGGGCTTAAGTGGAGGCAAATGTTTTGAGAATAATGAGGGCAGTGAGTGTACAATGTGCTTTACACAATTGATGTATGTATGGATTGTGATAAGAATTGTATGAGCCCCTAATAAAACGATTTAAAAAAAAAAGAAAAGAAAGAAAAGGCAGGATCCTGGAGCCCACGTAGTGACTTTCTCTCCAGCAGCTTCTAGGCAAGCTGTGCAGGGGTGAGGGGCCCTGAGGTGCCTGTGTAAACCTGAAACTTCTTCTCTCAAAAAACTCCCTTGGATCACAATCCAGGCTGCGGAGTGAATTCTTTCTCACGCGAAGCCAAGGACTGAGGTATATTTCTCCCACGAGAGATCTAACAATAGTATCTCTTATTATATCATTAGGAGCCCTGGTGGTGTAGTGGACTATGCATTAACCTGCTAATCGCAAGGTCAGGGGTTTGAACTGACTAGCCCGTCCGTGGGAGAAATATGAGGTTGTCTATTTCTGTAAGGCAATGGTTCTCAACCTTATGAATGCCGCCACCCTTTAATACAGTTCATGTTGTGGTCACCTGCAACCATAAAATTATTTTCATTGCTACTTCATAGCTGTAATTTTGCTATCGTTATGAATTGGATGACCCCTGTTAAAGGGTTATTTGATCCCCAAAGGGGTCGCGACCCACAGGTTGCGACCCCTGCTGTAAGGATTTAAAGTCTCAAAACCCCAAAGGGGCAGATCTTTGTCCTATTGGGAGTCAATAAAATGGTAGTTAGGTTTTTTTCTGCATCAGTATCAGATTCTGGTGGCAATCTCAGTCATCCTGCATTGTGGTCTGGTTTGAACTCCGGAAATGACTGCCCTGGTTTGAGGTGAGGGCCACGGTGCTTCAGTGGTAGACCTCTCATCGACTTTCACCGGGAAGACCCGGGTTTGATTTGCAGCCAATGTGCCCCAGACTGTCAGTGAAGGTTTGTGTGTTGCTATGACACTGAGCAGGCTTCAGTGGTGTTTCCAGACTGAAACAGAATAATGAAGAAAGACCTGATCATCCCCATCCACACATTGACCTATGGCCCACCACTGTTGGCTTCCTCTCCCAGTCCTGGTGGTAGCACAGATAGGCACAGTTTGCTCCACTGCCCATGAGGTGCCCATGAGAGGCTGACGCGACAACCACAGTCAAGATCAACAGCTTAAACTCCATTCTGGGTCTATGGAAACAAGAACAACCTTCTGAATTGAGGTCGCATTGCTATTTGGGACTGGGAGGATGCCTTTGTGATATGGATTGCACTCTGGATCCCAAGGGGGACTTTTAAACACAGCCACATAGCAGCTCCGGAAATTGCCATAGTGAGAAGGCAGGTTTAAAAAAAAAAAAAAAAAGCTTTTACTGGCTTGCTCAAAGGAGGCTGCGGGTAGATTGGGGGGTGGAAAACTCCTCTGGAAATGGAAAAATTTTTTATCCTTACATATGCATCATTTCTTCTGGTCCTGAAAGAAAACACAAAGCAGACGAGAGGAGGAAACGGAGACTGGCAGTCATCTTGCCTGTTGCCTTATCCCTTTGAAACTTTGTGATCACACAGGCTGGTATCCTTCCTCCATGTGGGCTCTGTTGCTTCTGAGCCAGATGGCTGCTTCTTTACCTTCAAGCCTTTAAGACCCCACACGCTATATCATTTGGTAGCTGGACACTATCGGATTTCTTCACCACATTTGCTTATGCAGCCGCTTGTGGTCAGTGATCGTGTAGGGAACGTGAGCATCGTAGAATGCCAATTTAATAAAACAGTGTTCTCGCAATGAGGGAGTCCTTGAGCGGAGGCCCTATGTCCATCTGCTACCTTAATACTAAATCTATAAACATATGGACATAGATCTATTTCCCCATGTCCCTTTGTAAATATATGTACATGCCTTTATTTAGACGTCCATAACTGGCCCTTGCTTCCCAGCTCACTCTTCTATACCCTTTGATTTTCCTCTTGTGCCCACTGCCATGCTCAGTCTTCCTTTGGGTTTCAGTAATTACTCTTGGTTACATTACCCTTGATCACGCCCTACCAGGCATCCTACATCCCCCCTCACCACCGATTTCCATCACTTGTTGTTCCCTTGTCTCTGGGTTTCTTGACACCACTTCCTTTCCCCCCACCGTCCTCACTCCCATGCCCAATGGAAAGGGCCGGTCACATGTTTACTCCTCCAGATTCATCATCCAGCCTCTCTTAATTAGACAGACCTGTGAAGGTAATAACATGCACAACACAAAACTGAGCAAAACCAAGCAACAAAAAGAAAAAAAAAACAAACAAAAATGAAAACAAAACCCACAGCAGAGAAGGGGGGAAGGGAGACTCCGGATAGGGCAAGATATGACAAAACAAAGATGTATAAATTACCAAGGGCGTATGAGGGAGGGGGGAATGGGGAGGGAGGAGGGGAAAACAAAAGAGGACCTGATGCAAGGGGCTTAAGTGGAGAGCAAATGCCTTGAGAATGATTGGGGCAGGGAATGTATGGATGTGCTTTATACAATTGATGTATGTATATGTATGGATTGTGGGAAGAGTTGTATGAGTTCCTAATAAAATGTAAAAGAAGAAAAGAGAAAAAAATGATTAGGGCAAAGACTGTACAGATGTGCTTTATACAATTGATGTATGTATATATATGAACTGTGAAAAGAATTGTATGAGCCCCAATAAATTGTTAAAATTAAAAAAGAAAAAACAAAACCCAACCAAAATCCAATGACACTAAAAGAAAACAACACTAACCAGAAAGAAAAGTACAAGGACTGTGTGGTGAACTTTAGGAGTGTTTTCCAGTCCAGTCTGTTGGGGCACCGAGCCCTGACCACAAAGTCCACCTTGTTATACAGCGGTGAGAAGGGGTGGTCTAGGGGCATACATGCAATAGGAAGAGGAGGGATTGGGGGTATACAGGTGACAAAATGGGCGGATCCTACATTTAGAATGGCAGCTTAACTTTGACCTGTTTTCTGGATCTCCATATGAACCATTATCAGTAGGGTGTGAACTCCACCTACTGGAACCAAGCTAATGGTTCCAAGTTTTAGAGAAAAGCAATCCATTGTCTCCACCAGCAGGGAGCAGAGACTGCAGTCTGGCAGCATTGCCTTGAGGGACCTTGCAAGCATCTGGCCCACACACATTATCCCTCTAGTAGGAATCAACCCAGTTAACTTACATTGGGGCTTTTAATCTCCAGACTATATATTTTTATTGGAGTAGAAAGCCTCATCTTTCTTCCCTGGAGCTGGCTGGTGGTTTTGAAGAGTGAAACCTTGTGGTTAACCGCCCAACCCATAACCTTCTATGGCACTAGAGCTCCATGACTCTGAACTAGCAACGTAAAATGCTTTGCCCTCAGGCAGAGTTTGTTTGCTTCCACCCACTCCTCTGGCCAGCCTGGTGAGGAGTAGTCTAGCCCTCAAGAACTTGCCTGAGTATGCCCTTGATGGGAATTGGGGTACTGAGGTTGCACGTTCATGCCCTGACCAAGATGGTTGGAGGGCCCTGAACCAGTCCTGTAAACTTTTCTAATCTGCAATAATGTATTTACTCCAATCATGGTCCCTTTCCCATTTCTGTAGTCACATTTCCAACTGTGATGGTCTGATCTGCTGGGAACTTGACTTTTAAAGGGGCTTCCTTTGTTTTCCATGTGACCGAGCTGTTGTGAATCCTTCAGTCCCCATTATGGCCTCATGCTTACGGTCTCCCTCAACCAGATGATTTGTTTTTTCTGGACTTTGTCCCATTCAAGATTTAACAAGGGGGTCTCTGTAAATTATATTTGAACTTCGAGTCTTCTCCCTGATCTAAAACAATGCACACAAAAATATATACCAATTCGATCATTTCTACATGTACAATTTGCTAACATTCATTATATTTCTGAAATTATGTAGCCATTCTCACTGTCCTTTTCCAATTCCAAATTTCCATCACACACATAAGCTCACTGCCCCTTAAACTTTTCACCTAACCTTCCAAGTTCCTGTGTCAATCTGATCACAGACAGATTATTCTTTAAAAGAGCACAATGTCTAAAGCAGATCTTCTTCACTGATTCAGCTTTTGGTTGGCTTTAAAAAGACTTTACAAAAATCAAATCTGCTGCTATCAAGTTAATGCTGATTCATAGTGAATACCCCCTATGGGCTTCTGAGACTGTAACTGTTTACAGGAGTAGAAAGGCCCACCTTTCTCCTGCAGAGCGGCTGGTAGTTTCAAACTGCTGAGCTTGTGGATCGCAGCCCAACATGAGTGCCCAGCAAAGAGCACCCAGAGAAACTGAGCCCCACATCCTTAAGCCACATGAGCCATGGAGTCGGGCAGAGTTGAGATGCAGTCCTCCCCAAAGCCTTCAGAAACAACAAGAAGCCTTCAGAGACATCAAGAAGGATCACTAACTCTTTTGGTAGCCAAAAGAACGATCAGCCCCATAGTCAAGAGGCAGGACAAGTATCAGTGGCTCTGGCCAGACTGGAGGGGCTCACTCAAGGCCATTCCAGGCCAGGGCCAGGTACCTGTGTCTGGCTTCGAGTACTCCAGGCACAGAATCTCTGACTCATGGGCCTCCACCTTCAGCATTTCACTCAGGAACTGCAATTCGTGGACCCTGCAAAATGAGAAGAGAGGAGAGGCTGTTCAGTGCCAGGCAGCGGGGGGAAAGAATCATCACCCACCCCCTTCCACCTTTTCCTCTCCATCAAGAGCTGTTTTACTTTACCTTTTGGGTTGAACCTTTAGAAAAATGAGTCAAGATATGTCACATTCAACTCTCTCACCTGGTCTCCCTTCGTATTAATGTTTTATGCACTACAGTACACAGTGATAAGGACCACGGAGGTCACACTGGTACAACATTATTAGACTTTATTTAAATGTCACCAGCGGGGGTTGCTCTGAGTTGGAATCAACCCAATGCCAATGAGTTTGTTTGTTTATCCCACGAATGTACTTCTTCTGCTCCAGGATCCCAGGAGCCCCCACGGCACATGGGTGTCATCTGTCCCAGTCTAGAACGGCTTTCAGTCTTTGCTTGTCTTTCCTACCCTGACACCTGGGAGAGTGTGATAAGTTACTCTGGCAGGTGTACCTCAAATGAAGGTTGCCTGATGTTTCCTCATGACTATCCTAAGTTCCTTATACATTTGGGTCAAGAATACCAGACACAATGCTAGGAGGAGGCTGCATGGAAAAACAGAACTAAAAGAAACTTTCCATCAACGTTGGTTGTTGTTGTTCAACATTTTATTGGGAGTTCTTAAGAGTCATAACATTTTCTGGGAACATTTTGAAACCTCTCAGTGTACCCTCTCACCAGATTCATGCTGCTGCCACGGGATGTTAACCTTAATGACTTGGCTAAGGGTGGGTTTTGCCGTTTCTTCATTGTCAAGTTAGTATCTTTCCCTTGGAGATAATAAATTTTGTCCCCACCCCTTTTCAGCTAAACCCTCCTGAACCTCTGTCCTTGGGGGCCTAAAGTTCCCCCATCCTGTCCCCTGGAGGCAACGGCTTGTCCCATAGCAAGCAAGTCATAATGATTAGCTCTTGTCTTTAACAAGTAAAGGAATATACATTAACCAAGCACCTAGTAAGTACTAGGCATTCTAAATCTCCCACTTACATTGTCTCCTGTTCGTAAAAATCAAATGCATCAGGTATGTCATTTCACAATTGCAGAAACTAAGGTTTGGTCAAGTTCAGGAACATGTCCAAAGAGGCCAAGCTAAGACTGCACAGGGGCATACTGAAAAACGTCTGAGATGAGTCAGCACTAAAATCCCCTCCCATCCTCAGAGCCAATTAACAGATACGAAGGGACCCAGGGGCACAGCTTGGGGAGCAAGGGTGCTGGAGGAAACAAATTCCACACTTGAGGAACCCCAGCTCCTAATGGTAGGCCAGGAAACACGGTCAGTCTCAGCAGACCTGGCCCACGTACCTCTACACTCCAGACGCAGGAGGAATGATAGAGAGCTGAATACACCTTGCCCACTTTCTTGGGGTCCTTCACATCCCAGACATAAGTACTATGGTCATTGTACACACAAGACAGCCACGGATTTGCAGGATCAAAGGTCAAGGTGATGGTGTCCCGATACTTCGCATTGGCCACTCCAGCGAAAAGGCGACTGAGGAAAGAGGGGGTCAGGGTGTCCAGGGCAGACAGGGCAAACTGGTGAGTTAGCGCTAATGAAAAGGGGCACTAAAGGGAGGAGCAGCAGGTTGGCCAGCAGTCACTGGAGAAAGAACGCAGCGGCTGGCCTGGCATTCCTTGCCATGGGGCTCTGCAAAAGAACACAAGCTATTTCATAGCCCCCAACATCAGGCGGGGACAGTGTGTGGCCGTGATGCAGCCAAGCAGATGTCAGGCCCTTCTAGACTCACGTCAGAGGAAAAGGAAGGGCACTGTGCAAACCAGTCATGGTCATATATCATTTCCTGCCATTTGCAGATTTAGCCCACTCCTTCCCTGAATGAGAAATTAATATACCCAACTGCAGAACTGCCCCGCTTCCTGACAGCACTGAAACCAGAGCAAAACTTCACTTCCTGCAATCACCCAACCCAAGGCCCGAGGCTACAATAAGACCCTCCTACCTTAGCTGCTACCCAGGACCACCCTGAGGGAGAAAGGCCTGCTCCGTCAGGTTTCCAGCCTCTCTCAGAAACCCTAAGGAACTGCCCGTCTGTCCTAGCTGTGGTGTTTACAGGACAATGCATTACCACACTGCAGACTCAGATTACCACGGTTGCCCACAGTGAGCAACAAATGCTAAAAGACCCACCTGTGCTTGACTGCAAGGGTCTTCCCAGAGGTCTATGTGTGCCCTCCTCTCCTTGCAGCATGCCAGGGACGGCCTGGCACAGAGTGGGGCTCTGACAGGACTCAGGGGCCCACCCGCACCGCTCACCTGGCCTCTGTGATGCTGGCAATGTCTGTGCCCAGGGCATGGGGCCGGGGCAGCGTGCTGAGGAAGTGCAGGTTGAAGGGGTTGAAAAGGCACACGGTACCGTCAGCACAGCCGCAGAAGATGTAGTCCTGGCTCACCGAGATGCAGTGGGCCACTGTGGTCTGTGAGCACAGAAGCCACAGTCAGCAAGGGCGTCTGTCCACTCCTTCACCGGACACCTCAACAGCCATGAGCCAAGAGGCAAGGACAAGCGCAAGGCAGGCCAGCTGCCCTGGGCAGAGCCCCTCAATGCCCCTCCCTCTAACAGCAGCTGGCCAGAGGGCCCACAGCCCCGTGCAATTAGGGGGAAGGAGTCAGCAAGCCTTATAAGGCACCTGAGGTTTGGGCAAAGACACACCCAGAAAAGGCCGGCCCAGAGAAAGGCAGCAGAGGCAGCGGACAGGGCCAGCACACTTACTGTGATGCTGTCTGTGTGCTGAGCAGAAGAGGAAAGCAGAGGAAGAGGCAGAGACAGAGAGGGCGAGCAAGCAGAGAGGTTCCCAAACACCTTCCTCTGCCTGGGGCCTCCCCCAGCGTGCATGCAGACTCAGGTGCCCTGGAGCCCGGAGGTGACAGACGGGAGGGTGCCGACAAAGCATTCACTTACACTCAGCTCCACCCACTTGTCCAACAGTCTCCGGGTCACTGAACTCGCACAGCGGCCCTGAGGATGTGATACAGAAGGTGCTGTCAGTCTTCTTCCCGCGGCCACAGGCTACATCAGTGAACAGTTTGTTCCGCAGGTTCCCCCAGCAGCCCGGAGCGGCCCAGCAGGGGTACAGTGGCATTCACCTGTGGAGACCCACCACAGGTGCCACCCACACACCCTGCAGGCTACCCCCTGGAAAGCAGGCCCTGGGGAGGGAGGGAGAAGGCTTCCCTTGCATATTGACATAGCACCTGGCCCAGCTGAGACTTCCAAGGGGCTTTTGAGCATGCAGAAGGGGGCGCAGGTGGAACATATCTGGGCAGACCCCACCCTAGTGGCTACTTGCTGCCTCACCTTTGAGGTCTTGCTGTCATCGAAGTACCAGAACTTGATGTGCCGGTTGCCTGCAGTGACAAAGTAGCTGCAGTCCTCAGAGAAGGATACTGCTGTCACCTGACTGGACACCTTGTTGGAAGCCACTACAATGTTTTTCTGGAGAGAAAGTCAAGGGAAATCAAGGCTCTGCTTCTAGGAGCTGAGGGAAAAGAAACTTACACACTGAAGGTTAGACAAGCTGTGAACTTGACCTCTCCTTCTGCCCCTTCTTCAGCATCCTAGATACCCAGTTGCTCCTTTCTGCTCAGAGTTCTCTAGAAAGGGACTGAGGCCAGCAGGCAGAAGTAAAGGCCACCGGTCAGCAGTTTCTTGGCTCCCCTCCCGGCCCCGCCTGTCCTGAGGCCAGCAGCCCACTCACCTTCCAGGCCCAGACATTGACGATCATGTCATGCTGGTAGCCCACTGAGACAATGTACTTGGCACTGGATGAGAAGGCCACACATGCCATGCCATACTTATGCTCCTGAAGCTCCGCCACCAGGCTGCGCTCCGACACGTCCCATACCCGCACAGCAGGCATGTGTCCACTCTGCAGGGACCGAAGACCCCGAAGTAAAGGCCAGAGGCTATCAAAAGAGATAGTGTCTGCGGTCTTAAAGGCTTGAAGGTGAGCAAACGGCCATCTGGCTCAGAAGCAAAAAAGCCCACATGGAATAAGCACACCAGCCTGTGCGATCACAAGGTGCCAAAGGGACCAGGTATAAGGAATTATGCAATATATATATATATATTTATATATATATATATATGGTATAAGGCATTATGTGGGGTCCCGTGGTGCTGACCCACACGGCGTCACCGTGAGTTGGAATGGACTCCTTAGAAACGGGTTTAGTAAGCAGCACAAAGAGGAAACTCCTTGGTGAACTGGAGGACACGGTAGCTGAAACCATGGGCTCCAACATACTACCCCTGAGGCTGGCAAAGGACCGGGCAGTGCTGCCTTGTGTTGCAAAGAAGGTCCCTGTGATGTCAGAATGACTGGACAGCACTAACAACAACAAAGGATGTCAGGCCCCTTCACTTCCCCAGACCACTGACCAGGTTCAAAGACCCGCATGTGAGTATAGTTTCACAGTTAGACGTGTTTAGAAAAAATAATGTTTGCAAAAGTAAAATCTTGGTTTACATTTTACAGAGCATGCACAATTAGTAGAACTCTTAAGGTCCACCGGAACCTGTTTAGGGTCCCCTCCACTTGCTCACCACCGATAAGTCGATTCTGACTCATATTGATCCTACAGGAGAGGTTAAAATTTCCCCTGTGGGTATTTCTGAAACTGTAGCTCCTTATGGGAATAGAAAGCCTCCTCTTTCTCTGCAGCTGGTGGGTTCAAACTGCCAACCTTGTCTTTAGCAGCTCAGGACTGACTTGTATCTCTATGAAACCAAAATCTACCTCACTGCCAGGGAGGTGATGCTGACTCATAGTGACCCTATGAGGCAGAGTAGATCTGTCCCTGTGAGTTTCTGAGACTGTAACTCTTTATAGGAGTAGACAGACTCTTCTTCCCACGGAGTGGCTGGTGGTTTCAAAGTGCTGACTTTGGTGTTAGCAGCCCAACATGCAAACACTATGCCACCAAAGCTACTTTTGTACCCCTATAAGTAGATAAATATTTCTCTTATATCTGTGTTTCAACCAAAGGCATGGCTATAAAGGAAAAAAGGCCATGAGTGTCAAGAATGATTTGAAAATGTGGAGTTCTTTTGGGAAAGGATATATATATACTTGTGTAAATAAATAGAATTCTGACGGCAAGAGTGGTCAGGAGTTGGACTGTTAATCTCAAGGTCAGCAGTTTGAATGACCAACCGCTCCTCTGGAGAAAGAGGAGATTTTCTACTCCTCTAAAGAATCACAGTCTCAGAAACCCACGGGGGCCATTTTACTCAGTCCCATGGGCCTGTGAGTTGGAATGGACTTGATGGCAGTGAGGGCATGTAAATATGAAAACACCCACCTCGGACTTAGGATTTGACCTGCTCCCTCAGCCCCGTGAGCATCTGCAGCCATGGACTTGGCCTTCTGTGAAGAACCCATTAGTGCACCACCACAAAGAGAATGAGTTTCCTCTGTGTCAGTCCATTACCCTGCCAACGTTCAGGATGGAGCCAACACCCTTGGTCTCCCAGAGAAATTGGCTCAACATACCCCTGATGTGGTTGCATGACATAGGACACTCATGCAATGCACTGCATGTGCTCTATTTAATGCACTATCACCAACAAGTCTACATGGGTGGTAACTCTGAAAACCTTGCCCAAACAGCTGGCTTCACCAAAGTATATGGAGTCATGTGGAGTCGTCGACCAGTTCGACTCTGCACTGGCTGTACGTTGGCATTGCCAAGGGGGCTTTCTCACTGACCGTGACCTGAATCCTGCTTCCACTAAGTCTTGCTTCATTGGTCTGGGATGGCGCCAGGCCAATGGGAGGCTTGAAAGCTCCTAAGGGATTCCAAAGTATGACCAAGGGTGAACACTACTGCTTTTGGCCATCACATCCGGGAAGGCCCTTGGGACGTTGCCACTCAAAGTATGATAGGTCAAGGAACCAGCAACATCAGCATTAGCTTCTCCCATGCTAATGCCATCGAGTTGATGCTGACTCATAGTGACCCTACAGGACAGGGTAGAACTGCCCTTGTGGGTTTCCCAGACTGTCACTCTTGCCCGGAGTCTACAGCCTCATATTTCTCCCAAGGAGTGGCTGGTGGTTTAGGACTACTGTCCTTGTGGTTAACAGCCCAAGAGTACCAGGGCCTCTAGAACTGCTGGATCCTAGACCCCCCACCCTGAACCCACAAAATCAGAATCTGCCCCCCAGCCCGATTTCCAGGAACCTGGGTAAGTGCATGCATGTGAAAGTTTAAGAAATACTTCCTTAGAAACCATTACTTTCCAGAACAAACTCCTCCTGCCAGAGGTGCATAAATGGAAGCCCATTAGGCCATGCTCGCCTAGAAGCAATTTGAGGTCTCAGTGCTCCTATATCCTGGCTGTCATCCAGATTTCCTTATTCTCACCTGGACTGTTGTCACTGCAGCAGGTATTGGTGAGTCCTCAGCACGAACAGCCCCAAATTAGGTCTAGAGACACAGCTCCCATTTCAGAGTAGTACAATCCACAGTTTACTGTAGAGTTTCTGGCTTTTACTGGCTTGGGGTAGGGTCTAGTGGGAAATGCATCTTAGCAAGAGCCATTATGTATTCTGGATGTGCACAATGAGTTTGTCTTGAGGCATATTTATGTCTGATGTTGTTATGTATTCTCTTTCTATCCCATGCAACGTTATTTTTTTTGAAAATTTATATTTGCTTTTAATTACCCAGACATATAAGTGATTTATAGCTAGGTCTGATCGATTGGAATCAGATGACCACGCCTGGATTAACCATGGGTCCTGGTGACCATTAGGCACTTCTTTCCATAGTCCAAGTGCCCGTTAGTTAACCTAGATAGTCAAAGTGCCTGCTAGGTAACCTAAATAGTCCAAGTGCCCGCTAGGGAACCTACATAGTCCAAGTGCCCGCTAGGTAACCTAGATAGTCCAATTGCCCGTTAGCTAACCTAGATAGTCAAAGTGTCCGCTAGTTAACCTACATAGTCCAAGTGCCCGCTAGGTAACCTATATAGTCCAAATGCCCGCTAGGGACCCTAATAGTCCAAGTGCCCGCTAGTTAACCTAGATAGTCCAAGAGCTCGCTAGTTAACCTACATAGTCCAAATGCCCGCTAGGTAACCTAGACAGTTCAAGTGACCACTAGGTTACCTACATAGTCCAAGTGCCCGATAGGGAATCTACATAGTCCAAGTGCCCGCTAGTTAACATAGATAGTCCAAGTACCCGCTAGGAAACGTACATAGTCCAAGTGCCTGCTAGGTAACCTAGATAGTCCAAGTGCCCGCTAGTTAACCTACATAGTCCAAGTGCCTGCTAGGTAACCTAGATAGTCCAAGTGCCCAATAGTAAACCTACATAGTCCAAGTTCCCCCTAGGTAACCTAGATAGTCCCAAGGCCCGCTAGGTAACCTACATTGTCCTAGTGCCCCTTAGTTAACCTACATTCTCCAAATGAACGATAGGGAACCTACATAGTCCAAGTGTCCGCTAGGTAACCTACATAGTCCAAAGCCCGCTAGTTAACCTACATAGTCCAAGTGCCCGTTAGGTAACCCAGATAGTCCTAATGCCCGCTAGGGAACCCACATAGTCCAAGTGCCCGCTAGGGAACTTACATAGTCCAAGGGCCCGCTAGGGAACCTACATAGTCCAAGTGCCCGTTAGTTAACCTAGATAGCCCAAGTGCCGGCTAGGTAACCTAGATAGTCCAACAGCCCGGTAGGTAACCAACATACTCCAAGTAACCGCTAGGTAACGTAGATAGTTCAAGTGCTAGCTAGGTAACCTAGATAGTCAAAGTGCCCGCTAGATAACCTACAAAGTCTAATTGCCCGCTAGGTAATCTATATAGTCCAAATTCCCGCTAGGGAGCCTACATAATCCAAATGCCCGCTAGGTAACCTAGATAGTCCAAGGGCCAACACATGCCATCGAGATGAGGGGAGGGAAACTATTAGCAAGAGGTCTTATTGATATGTAAGTGTTATCTGAGATTCACAGACTTGAAAGGACATGGCGGCAGATCCCAACATCACAGTTCCAGGTGGGACTACAGAAGCAAGAATAGGACAAGGATTGGGACCTGTGTTAAACAGGACAGTTTACAAGAGTGGTCCAGGGCCAAACAACCAAGGCTTTGGGGGCATGACTCATGACCGTGCAGCCCAGAATGGCAGCCTCGATTCAAGGATACACTTAGGCAAGTCTCTAAGCCCCACCATGGGCTGCCTAAGGGGTAATCCACTTTCCAATGCCCTCTGCCTGGTGGCAAGAGTGTTCACATCCCTGGTCAATGGTCTGAAGGAATTCACTGGAAGCTTAATCCACGTGGGGACTGTGCAAATAGAATTTTGGCTTTCACTGTTATCCACATACTTCTGAAAATTGTGAATTCTCAGAATTTCAGTTGAAAGGTAGGCTTGATGATCTGCTTCTGAGGGGTCACTATGGTGCACACAGCAGGTCACTGTGCATGCACACCGGAATCAGTTCAACAGCAGCCAACAGCATTCTCCCTTATGTTGCTTGATGTTTGTTTTATGCCCACATCTCCTCTCTCTCTCTCTCTCTCTCTCTCTCTCTCTCACACACACACACACACACACACACTGGTATTTCAAAAAGTCCCTGAAAATTTCCATTCTCTTTTGATTCCTTGTTCCACTAACTTTTGGGAGCCTGCTTGTGTGCATATATGACACCATTTGTTTGCTGAAAGTGAGGAGGAATTGAACCACTTGCTGAAGATCAAGGATTGCAGCCTTCAATATGGGTTACAATTCAATATAAGGAAGACCAAAATCCCCAAAACTGGACCAATAGGTGATAAACAGAGAAAAGGGCTTCAGTTGTCAAGGATTTTGTCTTGCTTAGATCCACTATCAATGTTCATAGAAACAGCAGTCAGGAGATCAAAAGATGTATTGTAATGGGTAAATCTGCTGCAGAAAACCTCTTTATAGTGTTGAAGAACAATGATGTTACTCTGAGGACTAAGGTGCACATGACCTAAGCCATGCTATTTTCCATTGCATCATATGCATGTGAAAGTTAGACACTGAATAAGGAAGGCTGTAGAAGAACAGATGCATCGAATTGTGGTCCACCAGAAGACTACTGACAGTACCATGGACTGCTGAAGGACTGACCAATCTGTATCAGAAGAAATAAGGCCAGAGTGCTGCTTAGAGGCAAGGATGGCAAGACGCCATCTTACATACTTTGGACATGTTGTCAGGAGAGACCAGTCCCTGGAGAAGGACATCCTATTTGGTACAGTGGAGAAGCCATGAAACAGAGGAGGTCCTCGAAGAAGTGGATGGACTCAGTGGCTTCATCGGTGGTTCAGGCACAGGAACAATTGTGAGGATGGTGCACGACCCTACAGTGTTTCATTCGGTTGTATGTGAGGTCACGACGAGTCCAAGTGTCCTCAATGGCACGCAACAACAACTAGCCAGAGCAGAGAGGAGCAATCTGCCCTCTGGGACTTCCCTGGGAAGGTCCTCAATGGAAATTGGGAAAGTCTAAGACCCTATGGTCATGAGTTATAGTGGTCGGAAGGCCCCAGAACAAATCCAGTAAGCCTTTCTAATCTGTGATCGTCTCCATGTCTCCATAATGGCCCCATTCTCACTTATGTAGTCCTGCCTGAGAGAGTGATGAATTGCTCTACCTCCAATCACATTTTTGTGGCAGATTTCATCCATTTCTATAATTAGCGACATGGCCACACAGCCTTTGGACCCCATTATGGCCTCATGCTTATGGTCTCCTTCATCTAAATCATTTCTCCTACTTTTGTCTTTCTTCATTAATTGAATATCTGAGATACATATGGAAGGGGCATTATCTCTACAATAAGAGAAAGGGATGAGGTGGTGGTGGTATGGAGTGGGGTGGCACACCATCTCAGAGAATGAGAACAGCTGTTTCAATGGTTCCCACTGCAGTGTGGAAACTGCAGGTACACTAAAAGAGGACAGCAATGACAGCATTAAGGTCTTAGAGCTTAAGGACTCCCTCCCTCCTTAGGCCTCTCTTTCAACTATAAAATGTAGCTCTAAAATGCAGAGCTTCTCGGACACAGCTTGGAGGAAGCCTGTGGATCCAGGAAAGCCCCAATCTCAGCAGAACCAATTTGGCAATCCACAGGTCTGATTTTTGACCAGTCAGCTCACTTGGTCTAGCTCACTTGGTCTAGATCACTCAATTATGTTCACATAAACTACAACAAACAGGTTCACACTGTCACCACATTTTCTATATAAGAAAACTGGAACAGAAATAAGCTGCCAAATTACTTGGCTTCTTATAAAAGAAATAGCCAAGTGAATGTTTGGGAAAACAACAGCTCCCGCTATGTGGCACAGGGAGCCCTGGTGGCATAGTGGTTTTCACTTGGGCTGCTACCCACATAGTTCAAAACCACCACCCGCTCTGAGAGAGAAACGTTAGGGCTTTCTACCCCTGTAAAGAGTTGCAGTCTCAGAAACTCACAGGGGCTGCTCTACCCTGTCCAATAGGGTTGCTGAAAGTCAGGGTTGCTGTGAGTCACAAAAGATGCAATGGCAGTGAGTTTTCAGTTTGATTATTAAGCAAAATTATCAAATTCTGAAACTATTGTTTCTCAATCTATCCTCCATCAAGATCTACCTAAACACTTTTAAAAAATTAAGTCATTTTATCGGGGGCTCTTACACCACTTATAACAATGCATACATCAATTGTATCAAGCACATTTGTACCTACGGTACCATCATCATTTTCTTTATACTTGACCCCTTGGTATCAGCTCCTTTTCCCCCCTTCTCTCCCACTCTCCCACCCTCATGAAACCTTGATAAATTATACTTTCATATTTTACAATGTCCAAGGTCTCACTTCACCAATGTTTCTGTTGCTTGTCCCCCTGGGGTGTGAGCGTTAATACATCAATCATTGCTATCAGTTCCCTCTATCTCATCCCTACCCTCATGTTATCACTACTTCCATTACTGTCCCTGAAGGGTTTATCTGTCCTGGATTCTGTGTGTTGAGAGTTCTTATCTGTACCAGTGTACATGCTCTGGTCTAGCCGGCTTTGTAAGGTAGAGCTGAGGTCATGATAGTTGGAGGGAGTGAGCGGGAGAGGAAGCATTGAAGAACTAGACAAATGGTATGTACTGTGGTATGAGTTGGGGTGCCAGCCCCCCCACCAGTAATCTTGGGTTCAATAAGCACAATTGTATGGTTGAGATATATAAATATTATATTAAAGTCACCGGGAGCATGAGCGATAGAAGAGACATTACAATAATGCAGTCAGACACAATTCATGGTAGCATGCTCACCTCCTGGATGGCCATGATCTTACCAGCCAGGTCCACGCTCAGTGTGGACGAAGGGAGGTGGGATGGAGACCAGGCAGGAGGCTCAAGGACTGGGCTGGAGGCTGGAGCCCCAGCACAAGGCGGGCTTCCCCAGACAAATGGCGCACAACGTGGGACAATATGAGTTATATCCCATATAACAATTATATGGCCCCATTGGTACGTAGAGTGAATTTGAAAATTGTGCGAAGTGAGGATCCGGTGTGGGGATTGACAGAGAAGTAGTGGAAATAGTGAATTAGAATTTTAAAGAGGATAATGGGAGCAAGGTAAAAGTAAACCTGAAACTTATGGTACCATGCTCTCTACTTACTGAAAAGACAAGGTGTAAAAGTAACGAAGAAAAAGATACAATGTTTTCTAAAAGTAGTAAAAAGGTATAATTCATGGTTCTCAGAGGAAGGAACTTTTGATTTAGAGACCTGGGAGGAGGTCATTGTCAACTTAAAGGAAGCACAGAGATGGGGAGAGTATCCCTATGGAGAAGTGGTCTCTGTGGGTACAAGTTAAGATGGTTTTAAAACTTTTGCAGGAGGAAGAGAATAAGGATGAACAGTCTAGTGAGAAGTCTTGTGTCTATTCAAATCTAGAAAAGCAAGCTAAAGTGTCTGTGAATAAGCATGATTTAGGTTATGAAACTTTAGGAAAAACTGAAAAGGCAGGGATTGGTTTGTTATCTAAAGCCTCCAATTCTAGAACAGAACCTCATTGCCAAAGCCTGTATGCTCTCGCGAGACTGCAGACTCCGAAGGTTTAAAGGTGATACAGTACTAGAGGCAGTGGATTGCAAGATCCAAAGCATGGCTATTAAACAATCCCAGGAAGCTCCCTTGCTTTCAAAGGTAGAGAAAGCCAAGAAGCAGAACAGGCAACGTCTAAGATGCCCAAATTTAAATCAGATGAGAAGCAGTGAGAACGGGTTTCAGGCAGATGAGAAGATTTTAGGCAGAGCTAAAAGAATGAGCCTGAGTCAGAAGGGGACATAGTAAAAGCAACTGCTCTCCTGCTGGAATTTAGTGTAAGAAAGGCCAGAGATTGTAAAACAATCAAGCAAGCCAGCCCTGAAGGTAGAGAGATTAGCTCCAAAGAAATGCAAACTAGGAGAGCTAGCACAGAAGGTGAAGTTCAGGAAGTGGAACTCCAAGATATCCAGATTGAAAAGAGTAGCTCAGAGAATAGACGTAAAGAAGCAAAGTATAGGAAAGCACCTTTACTCTCCAGAGTAGGAAGAGGGATTGCAGAAGAAGATTTAGAATGCAAGATGTCTTATCCTGTTAGAACCAAAAGGAATTCACAGTGCCTTTGCCTTTTAAGTTGCTAAAAGATCTCAAGCAGGCAATCAATGACTAGGGCCCAGACTCACATTTTGTAATTAGCATGATAAGGGCTCTAGCAGAGTCTGACAGCTGGACCCCTACAGATTGGAAAGCTTTAGTGAGAATTTGTCTTTACTCTTCAGAATGCTTGTGATATCAAATGCTATGGAAGGAAGCAGCCCTTGCAAGAGCTGGGAAGAATGCTGAGGATGGGATAGATATAGGAATTCATCAATTGCTAGGGGATGCAAATTATATTACAGTTGAGTCTCAACTACAGTTTACTGAACAGACAATAGGACAGATACATGAGGTTTGCTTAAGGGCCTGGGAAAAGATAATTCCATCAGAAGAGAGAACGCCGCGTTACAGGGCTATAAGACAACAGAATGATGAGCGTTACGCTGACTTTGTGTCCCGACTGGAAGATGCTATTTCCAAATGTGTGAAGAATGTTCAGGCAGTAAGAGACCTAGTGCACAAGCTATCTTATGATTTCTCTAATAAGCACTGTAAAAATGCCTTGCATCCCTACAGCGAACAGGGCACTCTGCTGGGTTATTTTAGGATATGCAGGAATGTAGAGGCAGAGGAATACAAGGCAGACCTCATGGCAGCTTCATTGGCAAACTATATCAGACCTGGAAGAAAGTGCTTTAGTTGTGGGAAGACAAGTCATCTTCAAAAGAGTGTAGGCAGAGCAGGCTGCGGCCAATGTCAGTGCATGGGCCAGGACCATGGAGATCGGGTTTAAACGAACCTGAACTCTGCCTCCATTGTAGGAAGGGAACTCATTGGGCGAGCCAATGTCGTTCAAAAATCAACAGTGAAGGGTCGCCATTAGCAAAGACTTCCCGGCGGGAAAATAGTGGAAGAAGCTTGATGCAGAGCCCTCATAGCAGAGCGTGGTAGGCAAGGTGTCTGCCTACTGGAGCAAAGAAGATCTTTGAGAGAAATCGCCTTTATCTAGCAGCCTCACAGCAGGAGAACAGACCTAGCCAAAGAGGCAAAAACCTAGTCTCTGTTCTCACTGCAGTTGGTTTGAATAACCAAGAGATGGCTCAGAAGCCTTCACAGGAGCTTGATCCTCAAAAGCAGGGACCTCTTATTGAAAGATTAATACAGTTTCTATCAGGAAGATTTAACCTTAGTACTCAAGAAATTAAAATTGATACTGGAGTTGATAAGAGTTGTAAGAAAAAGCCCAAAACTGTGATTGAATCAGAAACGAAGAGCAGTAATTGGGGTCCACTACCTAAAAGAACTATAGGAAGTTTATTAAGAAAGTCCAAAAAAAAAAAAAAAAGAAAGTCCAACATAAATTCTCAAGGTGTTGCTGGAGTTATTGGTCAGGATTGTGAAGAAGAAATTAAGGCAGTAATGAGTTCTGATATACCATGGTTTGTAAAAATGTAGGATCGCTTAAGCCAATTTTCCCTTCCTTGCATTTCTAGAGTAAAAATTTATACCTATCAGGAAAGAGTACTTGAGAAGTTTGACCACCCTATAAATCAAGCAGTCTTCTGGACTGCTGTTGTGGAGAAACAGCGCCCCCACATGGAATTAGAAATGGAAGGAAAAAGGTTTGTTAACTGTGGATGCCGGGTCATTTCCTTAGGGCATTCAGGGGGGCCTAAGGCCCTCCCATTAACTTCCCCTAAAGCCAGCATAGAGGGAATGAGTGAAGTTAACCAAGACAGAATATTGCAAGGTAAAATCATACAGTGTGAGAAGCCTGAAAGGCAAAATGGCTCAATTGAGCCTATAACCTTATTGGTAAGCCTGGAGAAAAAAATGTCTGCTTGGTAAGTTACTTCAAGATCAGCTGAACAAATTTATTAAGAATTTTTTCAGTCTTTCAAAGTATGATAAGAAGTTCTCCCAATTAGTTAGCTCTCTTAATTCTCTGAGGGATGGGAGCCAGTATTTACATAACAATGAAGGTTAGCTAACTAGTACTTTTACTGGTTCAAGATCTAGCAATGCTTTACTATTTAAATTGTTAAAACAGAAGGAGGAGAAGAGGAATCTTATGTGTGACAAAGTTCATTTACTCATTTTAACTAAAAAATTTTTCTCCTTACTAAAAGCTTGTAATAAAATTAGGGAAGATAAACACGTTTTCAATTCTACAGAGAAAATTGATCCTAAGAAATCTGAGGATGATGGAAACTGTGTTTGGGATCCAGGTCCATTCACCTGGAGAAAAGGCTATGCATGTATGTTTTTTACAGAATAAAACTGATGGACTCCCTTTAAAAGGACGCAACCACCTTTGGAGAAAGATGGACAAGGAAGAGATGGAGAGGCCAACCAATATTAATCATAAATCCTTTTTTCAGGTTAATGATACCCCAAAGAGAGGGGCTATTTCTTTATATTTTCACAGGCAAAGGAGATAGGTGGATTTCTCTTCAGCCAGCAAGGCCCAGAAGAAAGCGGGTCACTGTTATTGAAGTTATTCAAAACGGCAAGAAGACCTCGAAGATTCCTGAGAATGGCGATTGCTGACTGCTGAGATATTTCTTCCATTGCTGACGCTGTCTAAGAGACACTCTGGGATGCTATCATAACTGAACATTTTATACAATGTGACTGGAATATTACTGCAGACTGCTTTGCTGAAAGGTCAAGATTTTGAATTTGTCAATGCTATAATGTGATTGGAATGTAACTGATTTCTGTATAACCACTTATCCTTATAATAAGACATTGCATGATTGGAATTTGATTAGGAAACATTTGCAAGGGTTTAAGGGAAACATTTCATTAGATATTGATCAGCTTAAAAAGGATATTTTCTATACATTCAAAGACAAGCTTGAGGCTTCTCCTGGCTCTGATGTGATTAAGCAATTGAGGAGTAGCATGGAAGGGTTGGACCCGCGAGCTTGGGGGCAAAGTACTTCACATAGCTTAAGTTCCAGTCTGACTGTGTTTTTTATCATAATTGTGATGCTTGCAGTCTCATGTCACTTCTATAGGAAGCTAATAGATATGAAAAGAGACCATGTTGCCTCCGTGACACTATTGAATCTTAAACATAATGCAGAGAGGGGAAATGTGGGATACTAGCACCAAGGGAAATAATACTGGGACTTATTCCCTGACTGGTACAGAGGGAATCTGGGAGACTAATGTTCCATGGCTGGAAGACCACCACTCTGTTAGTTGGAGATATACTCCAAGTTCATGTTCCTGCGGTAATCTATCATTTCCACAGATTCTCCCTTAAAGCTGTGCTGCCTTAAAGTGAGCGCATGGCTGATACATTCTCCCTATAGAAGCAGACATTCCTATTTGGCTCTATTTCTTCCCACCGCAGTATCCAATCTCTCTCATACCTTCCTCCAATAACAGATGGGAATAAGGGGACTTTACCCCCAGTGCCTGGATTCTAAATGTTTCTATCAAGCCTGAATTTTTGGCTATATTAATTGGATCATGAAGTTTTGCCTTTACAGCTTTAAATGTATAGAAAATGATTTAAAAACACGTCAGTCACGCCCACCACAGGTTTCCCGCTCCTAAAACTCACTTCCGTGCAAAAAGACACCTGAGTGGCAGGCGGGTTGGGCCGCCCGCGTAGACTCCACGGCGCCAACGCCGCTCTCCGCTGAGGCGCCCTCAGGAGGCGCCCGAACGCGCCCCGCCCCGCCCCCCCCCCCTGTTGGGGACGTCCGGCGGAGCCTCAGCAAGGCATCCCGAGGGCGGCCAGGCTCGGGCTCGTTCTTCGAGCCGGCAGGAAGCGCAGCACCGGCGCCGGAGCCTCCGGCCGGGATCTCCAAGAGCTAGCCGCCGCGACCCGCCGCGACCCCCCGCCCTCGGCCGCCCTCAGCCGCGCCGCATCCGGGTCCGCTGCCGCTCTCACCTGCGCGGCGCCCCGCCCCGCGCAGTGCGCTCCGGATCCGTGTGCCGTCAGTAGCCCCAGCCGCCGCGACCGCCCCGCGCGGTCACCTCCCGCCTGCCCGGCGCCGCACTGCGCCCGCCCGCCGCCCGCCGCCCACGGCCAGGGCCCGTTCAGCCGCCTCCGCCGCCCGGACCGGCGGAGCACGTGCGCCCGCGCCTCCCAGCGAGCTGCACGGCCGGCCGGGGCCTCCAGCTGCCTTTCTGGAGCCTCTCCTGGAGGGTCCTGAGGGACCGCAGAGCCCCCGGACCCCTGCCTTCTGGAGCGGCCCGCAGCCGCCTCGCGGGGACCCCTCTGCCTCGGCGTTCCCTCGCAGCCCTTCGCCCCACTTGTGCCCCGCGGCGCCGCAGACCCCAGAACCCCCTTCCTGAGCGTAGGAGTGCGGGGATGTTGCCCCGCACCGTCGATGGCCGTTGAAAGGCTGAAGTTCCCACTTCCAAGTTCAAGAATATTCTGTGTGTTCATTTTTGTGATAACAGCTAACACTTGGCTGCAGTTTCATCGGTTAACCAATTCTTTTCGTATTCTGCTCGCCTGTTCGCTTTTGTCTCAACCAGGAAATGTCACGCCCCTCATTCTTGGATCACAGTTGAATTTTTTATTGATTATAAACCCTAATGTCGACTTACTGTAAAGCACCTGTACGAGGAAGCTTCAAAAATTCATGGGAAATTATCTTCTCTTTTCATTCCTTTCTCCCACGATCTTTCCGAAGCTCCCGCGTGTTGTGATGCCAGTGTACAATTAGTAAAGCCACTCTGGCAAATAATTCAGTAGTCTGGGATATAATTTAGAACTATATGCTATGCAAAGCAAAGGTGGCAAAACAATCCAGTGGTAAAGGAATACTTTGGTTAATGAGTGGTTGAATTGGCTGAATTTACAAGAAATCAAAGGAAGGAGCATACTACATTCAAAAATAAACTCCAGGAGGATTAGAGCGATAAAATATTCAAAGCATTAAAAACTTAGAGGGATTTATTTTCGAGGGTAGCAATTTAGCTTTAGTGAGGTGGAAACTTTAAGCAAGACACGAAGGTTCATGTCTTTAAAGGAAAGATAAAGCTATTTGACTATATACAGATGTTTTTACCTTTTAGCATGGTATCACAATGACAAGAAAAGTGTTTTAAAAGAACAATTGGCTATGCAAAACGCATGGCAATCTAACATAAAGTTTCTATAAATTATTTTTCCAGACAAATTGCTCGGTTCTATATGTTTTTAATACAGGCAATGCATACACACAGACAACTAACAGAAGAGAGGTTCATAAGCATGATTCATAAACATTGAAAAGATGCCTAATGTCATTGAAAGCCCTGGAAACATAAAGGGTTGAGATATAAATATTAAAGTCATTGGGAGCATGAGAGATAGAAGAGATATTACAATAATGCAGTCACACACATATCATGGTAGCATTGCTCACCTCAGCCCCACTTGGTGGTCCACATGGAGAGAGGGGGAAGGGAAGGAGGACAAGGGGAATTGGAAACGGGAGGGTAAAGACATACATCACAGGAAGGACTTGGACTATGTTATACAGCAGTGAGAAGGGGTGGTCTAGGGGCATACATGCAATAGGAAGAGGAGGGATTGGGGGTATACAGGTGACAAAATGGGCGGATCCTACATTTAGAATGGCAGCTTAACTTTGACCTGTTTTCTGGATCTCCATATGAACCATTATCAGTAGGGTGTGAACTCCACCTACTGGAACCAAGCTAATGGTTCCAAGTTTTAGAGAAAAGCAATCCATTGTCTCCACCAGCAGGGAGCAGAGACTGCAGTCTGGCAGCATTGCCTTGAGGGACCTTGCAAGCATCTGGCCCACACACATTATCCCTCTAGTAGGAATCAACCCAGTTAACTTACATTGGGGCTTTTAATCTCCAGACTATATATTTTTATTGGAGTAGAAAGCCTCATCTTTCTTCCCTGGAGCTGGCTGGTGGTTTTGAAGAGTGAAACCTTGTGGTTAACCGCCCAACCCATAACCTTCTATGGCACTAGAGCTCCATGACTCTGAACTAGCAACGTAAAATGCTTTGCCCTCAGGCAGAGTTTGTTTGCTTCCACCCACTCCTCTGGCCAGCCTGGTGAGGAGTAGTCTAGCCCTCAAGAACTTGCCTGAGTATGCCCTTGATGGGAATTGGGGTACTGAGGTTGCACGTTCATGCCCTGACCAAGATGGTTGGAGGGCCCTGAACCAGTCCTGTAAACTTTTCTAATCTGCAATAATGTATTTACTCCAATCATGGTCCCTTTCCCATTTCTGTAGTCACATTTCCAACTGTGATGGTCTGATCTGCTGGGAACTTGACTTTTAAAGGGGCTTCCTTTGTTTTCCATGTGACCGAGCTGTTGTGAATCCTTCAGTCCCCATTATGGCCTCATGCTTACGGTCTCCCTCAACCAGATGATTTGTTTTTTCTGGACTTTGTCCCATTCAAGATTTAACAAGGGGGTCTCTGTAAATTATATTTGAACTTCGAGTCTTCTCCCTGATCTAAAACAATGCACACAAAAATATATACCAATTCGATCATTTCTACATGTACAATTTGCTAACATTCATTATATTTCTGAAATTATGTAGCCATTCTCACTGTCCTTTTCCAATTCCAAATTTCCATCACACACATAAGCTCACTGCCCCTTAAACTTTTCACCTAACCTTCCAAGTTCCTGTGTCAATCTGATCACAGACAGATTATTCTTTAAAAGAGCACAATGTCTAAAGCAGATCTTCTTCACTGATTCAGCTTTTGGTTGGCTTTAAAAAGACTTTACAAAAATCAAATCTGCTGCTATCAAGTTAATGCTGACTCATAGTGAATACCCCCTATGGGCTTCTGAGACTGTAACTGTTTACAGGAGTAGAAAGGCCCACCTTTCTCCTGCAGAGCGGCTGGTAGTTTCAAACTGCTGAGCTTGTGGATCGCAGCCCAACATGAGTGCCCAGCAAAGAGCACCCAGAGAAACTGAGCCCCACATCCTTAAGCCACATGAGCCATGGAGTCGGGCAGAGTTGAGATGCAGTCCTCCCCAAAGCCTTCAGAAACAACAAGAAGCCTTCAGAGACATCAAGAAGGATCACTAACTCTTTTGGTAGCCAAAAGAACGATCAGCCCCATAGTCAAGAGGCAGGACAAGTATCAGTGGCTCTGGCCAGACTGGAGGGGCTCACTCAAGGCCATTCCAGGCCAGGGCCAGGTACCTGTGTCTGGCTTCGAGTACTCCAGGCACAGAATCTCTGACTCATGGGCCTCCACCTTCAGCATTTCACTCAGGAACTGCAATTCGTAGACCCTGCAAAATGAGAAGAGAGGAGAGCCCGTTCAGTGCCAGGCAGCGGGGGGAAAGAATCATCACCCACCCCCTTCCACCTTTTCCTCTCCATCAAGAGCTGTTTTACTTTACCTTTTGGGTGGAACCTTTAGAAAAATGAGTCAAGATATGTCACATTCAACTCTCTCACCTGGTCTCCCTTCGTATTAATGTTTTATGCACTACAGTACACAGTGATAAGGACCACGGAGGTCACACTGGAACAACATTATTAGACTTTATTTAAATGTCACCAGCGGGGGTTGCTCTGAGTTGGAATCAACCCAATGCCAATGAGTTTGTTTGTTTATCCCACGAATGTACTTCTTCTGCTCCAGGATCCCAGGAGCCCCCACGGCACATGGGTGTCATCTGTCCCAGTCTAGAACGGCTTTCAGTCTTTGCTTGTCTTTCCTACCCTGACACCTGGGAGAGTGTGATAAGTTACTCTGGCAGGTGTACCTCAAATGAAGGTTGCCTGATGTTTCCTCATGACTATCCTAAGTTCCTTATACATTTGGGTCAAGAATACCAGACACAATGCTAGGAGGAGGCTGCATGGAAAAACAGAACTAAAAGAAACTTTCCATCAACGTTGGTTGTTGTTGTTCAACATTTTATTGGGAGTTCTTAAGAGTCATAACATTTTCTGGGAACATTTTGAAACCTCTCAGTGTACCCTCTCACCAGATTCATGCTGCTGCCACGGGATGTTAACCTTAATGACTTGGCTAAGGGTGGGTTTTGCCGTTTCTTCATTGTCAAGTTAGTATCTTTCCCTTGGAGATAATAAATTTTGTCCCCACCCCTTTTCAGCTAAACCCTCCTGAACCTCTGTCCTTGGGGGCCTAAAGTTCCCCCATCCTGTCCCCTGGAGGCAACGGCTTGTCCCATAGCAAGCAAGTCATAATGATTAGCTCTTGTCTTTAACAAGTAAAGGAATATACATTAACCAAGCACCTAGTAAGTACTAGGCATTCTAAATCTCCCACTTACATTGTCTCCTGTTCGTAAAAATCAAATGCATCAGGTATGTCATTTCACAATTGCAGAAACTAAGGTTTGGTCAAGTTCAGGAACATGTCCAAAGAGGCCAAGCTAAGACTGCACAGGGGCATACTGAAAAACGTCTGAGATGAGTCAGCACTAAAATCCCCTCCCATCCTCAGAGCCAATTAACAGATACGAAGGGACCCAGGGGCACAGCTTGGGGAGCAAGGGTGCTGGAGGAAACAAATTCCACACTTGAGGAACCCCAGCTCCTAATGGTAGGCCAGGAAACACGGTCAGTCTCAGCAGACCTGGCCCACGTACCTCTACACTCCAGACGCAGGAGGAATGATAGAGAGCTGAATACACCTTGCCCACTTTCTTGGGGTCCTTCACATCCCAGACATAAGTACTATGGTCATTGTACACACAAGACAGCCACGGATTTGCAGGATCAAAGGTCAAGGTGATGGTGTCCCGATACTTCGCATTGGCCACTCCAGCGAAAAGGCGACTGAGGAAAGAGGGGGTCAGGGTGTCCAGGGCAGACAGGGCAAACTGGTGAGTTAGCGCTAATGAAAAGGGGCACTAAAGGGAGGAGCAGCAGGTTGGCCAGCAGTCACTGGAGAAAGAACGCAGCGGCTGGCCTGGCATTCCTTGCCATGGGGCTCTGCAAAAGAACACAAGCTATTTCATAGCCCCCAACATCAGGCGGGGACAGTGTGTGGCCGTGATGCAGCCAAGCAGATGTCAGGCCCTTCTAGACTCACGTCAGAGGAAAAGGAAGGGCACTGTGCAAACCAGTCATGGTCATATATCATTTCCTGCCATTTGCAGATTTAGCCCACTCCTTCCCTGAATGAGAAATTAATATACCCAACTGCAGAACTGCCCCGCTTCCTGACAGCACTGAAACCAGAGCAAAACTTCACTTCCTGCAATCACCCAACCCAAGGCCCGAGGCTACAATAAGACCCTCCTACCTTAGCTGCTACCCAGGACCACCCTGAGGGAGAAAGGCCTGCTCCGTCAGGTTTCCAGCCTCTCTCAGAAACCCTAAGGAACTGCCCGTCTGTCCTAGCTGTGGTGTTTACAGGACAATGCATTACCACACTGCAGACTCAGATTACCACGGTTGCCCACAGTGAGCAACAAATGCTAAAAGACCCACCTGTGCTTGACTGCAAGGGTCTTCCCAGAGGTCTATGTGTGCCCTCCTCTCCTTGCAGCATGCCAGGGACGGCCTGGCACAGAGTGGGGCTCTGACAGGACTCAGGGGCCCACCCGCACCGCTCACCTGGCCTCTGTGATGCTGGCAATGTCTGTCCCCAGGGCATGGGGCCGGGGCAGCGTGCTGAGGAAGTGCAGGTTGAAGGGGTTGAAAAGGCACACGGTACCGTCAGCACAGCCGCAGAAGATGTAGTCTTGGCTCACCGAGATGCAGTGGGCCACTGTGGTCTGTGAGCACAGAAGCCACAGTCAGCAAGGGCGTCTGTCCACTCCTTCACCGGACACCTCAACAGCCATGAGCCAAGAGGCAAGGACAAGCGCAAGGCAGGCCAGCTGCCCTGGGCAGAGCCCCTCAATGCCCCTCCCTCTAACAGCAGCTGGCCAGAGGGCCCACAGCCCCGTGCAATTAGGGGGAAGGAGTCAGCAAGCCTTATAAGGCACCTGAGGTTTGGGCAAAGACACACCCAGAAAAGGCCGGCCCAGAGAAAGGCAGCAGAGGCAGCGGACAGGGCCAGCACACTTACTGTGATGCTGTCTGTGTGCTGAGCAGAAGAGGAAAGCAGAGGAAGAGGCAGAGACAGAGAGGGCGAGCAAGCAGAGAGGTTCCCAAACACCTTCCTCCGCCTGGGGCCTCCCCCAGCGTGCATGCAGACTCAGGTGCCCTGGGGCCCGGAGGTGACAGACGGGAGGGTGCCGACAAAGCATTCACTTACACTCAGCTCCACCCACTTGTCCAACAGTCTCCGGGTCACTGAACTCGCACAGCGGCCCTGAGGATGTGATACAGAAGGTGCTGTCAGTCTTCTTCCCGCGGCCACAGGCTACATCAGTGAACAGTTTGTTCCGCAGGTTCCCCCAGCAGCCCGGAGCGGCCCAGCAGGGGTACAGTGGCATTCACCTGTGGAGACCCACCACAGGTGCCACCCACACACCCTGCAGGCTACCCCCTGGAAAGCAGGCCCTGGGGAGGGAGGGAGAAGGCTTCCCTTGCATATTGACATAGCACCTGGCCCAGCTGAGACTTCCAAGGGGCTTTTGAGCATGCAGAAGGGGGCGCAGGTGGAACATATCTGGGCAGACCCCACCCTAGTGGCTACTTGCTGCCTCACCTTTGAGGTCTTGCTGTCATCGAAGTACCAGAACTTGATGTGCCGGTTGCCTGCAGTGACAAAGTAGCTGCAGTCCTCAGAGAAGGATACTGCTGTCACCTGACTGGACACCTTGTTGGAAGCCACTACAATGTTTTTCTGGAGAGAAAGTCAAGGGAAATCAAGGCTCTGCTTCTAGGAGCTGAGGGAAAAGAAACTTACACACTGAAGGTTAGACAAGCTGTGAACTTGACCTCTCCTTCTGCCCCTTCTTCAGCATCCTAGATACCCAGTTGCTCCTTTCTGCTCAGAGTTCTCTAGAAAGGGACTGAGGCCAGCAGGCGGAAGTAAAGGCCACCGGTCAGCAGTTTCTTGGCTCCCCTCCCGGCCCCGCCTGTCCTGAGGCCAGCAGCCCACTCACCTTCCAGGCCCAGACATTGACGATCATGTCATGCTGGTAGCCCACTGAGACAATGTACTTGGCACTGGATGAGAAGGCCACACATGCCATGCCATACTTATGCTCCTGAAGCTCCGCCACCAGGCTGCGCTCCGACACGTCCCATACCCGCACAGCAGGCATGTGTCCACTCTGCAGGGACCGAAGACCCCGAAGTAAAGGCCAGAGGCTATCAAAAGAGATAGTGTCTGCGGTCTTAAAGGCTTGAAGGTGAGCAAACGGCCATCTGGCTCAGAAGCAAAAAAGCCCACATGGAATAAGCACACCAGCCTGTGCGATCACAAGGTGCCAAAGGGACCAGGTATAAGGCATTATGCATATATATATATATATATATATATATATATATATATATATGGTATAAGGCATTATGTGGGGTCCCGTGGTGCTGACCCACACGGCGTCACCGTGAGTTGGAATGGACTCCTTAGAAACGGGTTTAGTAAGCAGCACAAAGAGGAAACTCCTTGGTGAACTGGAGGACACGGTAGCTGAAACCATGGGCTCCAACATACTACCCCCTGAGGCTGGCAAAGGACCGGGCAGTGCTGCCTTGTGTTGCAAAGAAGGTCCCTGTGATGTCAGAATGACTGGACAGCACTAACAACAACAAAGGATGTCAGGCCCCTTCACTTCCCCAGACCACTGACCAGGTTCAAAGACCCGCATGCGAGTATAGTTTTACAGTTAGACGTGTTTAGAAAAAATGTTTGCAAAAGTAAAATCTTGGTTTACATTTTACAGAGCATGCACAATTAGTAGAACTCTTAAGGTCCACCGGAACCTGTTTAGGGTCCCCTCCACTTGCTCACCACCGATAAGTCGATTCTGACTCATATTGATCCTACAGGAGAGGTTAAAATTTCCCCTGTGGGTATTTCTGAAACTGTAGCTCCTTATGGGAATAGAAAGCCTCCTCTTTCTCTGCAGCTGGTGGGTTCAAACTGCCAACCTTGTCTTTAGCAGCTCAGGACTGACTTGTATCTCTATGAAACCAAAATCTACCTCACTGCCAGGGAGGTGATGCTGACTCATAGTGACCCTATGAGGCAGAGTAGATCTGTCCCTGTGAGTTTCTGAGACTGTAACTCTTTATAGGAGTAGACAGACTCTTCTTCCCACGGAGTGGCTGGTGGTTTCAAAGTGCTGACTTTGGTGTTAGCAGCCCAACATGCAAACACTATGCCACCAAAGCTACTTTTGTACCCCTATAAGTAGATAAATATTTCTCTTATATCTGTGTTTCAACCAAAGGCATGGCTATAAAGGAAAAAAGGCCATGAGTGTCAAGAATGATTTGAAAATGTGGAGTTCTTTTGGGAAAGGATATATATATACTTGTGTAAATAAATAGAATTCTGACGGCAAGAGTGGTCAGGAGTTGGACTGTTAATCTCAAGGTCAGCAGTTTGAATGACCAACCGCTCCTCTGGAGAAAGAGGAGATTTTCTACTCCTCTAAAGAATCACAGTCTCAGAAACCCACGGGGGCCATTTTACTCAGTCCCATGGGCCTGTGAGTTGGAATGGACTTGATGGCAGTGAGGGCATGTAAATATGCAAACACCCACCTCGGACTTAGGATTTGACCTGCTCCCTCAGCCCCGTGAGCATCTACAGCCATGGACTTGGCCTTCTGTGAAGAACCCATTAGTGCACCACCACAAAGAGAATGAGTTTCCTCTGTGTCAGTCCATTACCCTGCCAACGTTCAGGATGGAGCCAACACCCTTGGTCTCCCAGAGAAATTGGCTCAACATACCCCTGATGTGGTTGCATGACATAGGACACTCATGCAATGCACTGCATGTGCTCTATTTAATGCACTATCACCAACAAGTCTACATGGGTGGTAACTCTGAAAACCTTGCCCAAACAGCTGGCTTCACCAAAGTATATGGAGTCATGTGGAGTCGTCGACCAGTTCGACTCTGCACTGGCTGTACGTTGGCATTGCCAAGGGGGCTTTCTCACTGACCGTGACCTGAATCCTGCTTCCACTAAGTCTTGCTTCATTGGTCTGGGATGGCGCCAGGCCAATGGGAGGCTTGAAAGCTCCTAAGGGATTCCAAAGTATGACCAAGGGTGAACACTACTGCTTTTGGCCATCACATCCGGGAAGGCCCTTGGGACTTTGCCACTCAAAGTATGATAGCTCAAGGAACCAGCAACATCAGCATTAGCTTCTCCCATGCTAATGCCATCGAGTTGATGCTGACTCATAGTGACCCTACAGGACAGGGTAGAACTGCCCTTGTGGGTTTCCCAGACTGTCACTCTTGCCCGGAGTCTACAGCCTCATATTTCTCCCAAGGAGTGGCTGGTGGTTTAGGACTACTGTCCTTGTGGTTAACAGCCCAAGAGTACCAGGGCCTCTAGAACTGCTGGATCCTAGACCCCCCACCCTGAACCCACAAAATCAGAATCTGCCCCCCAGCCCGATTTCCAGGAACCTGGGTAAGTGCATGCATGTGAAAGTTTAAGAAATACTTCCTTAGAAACCATTACTTTCCAGAACAAACTCCTCCTGCCAGAGGTGCATAAATGGAAGCCCATTAGGCCATGCTCGCCTAGAAGCAATTTGAGGTCTCAGTGCTCCTATATCCTGGCTGTCATCCAGATTTCCTTATTCTCACCTGGACTGTTGTCACTGCAGCAGGTATTGGTGAGTCCTCAGCACGAACAGCCCCAAATTAGGTCTAGAGACACAGCTCCCATTTCAGAGTAGTACAATCCACAGTTTACTGTAGAGTTTCTGGCTTTTACTGGCTTGGGGTAGGGTCTAGTGGGAAATGCATCTTAGCAAGAGCCATTATGTATTCTGGATGTGCACAATGAGTTTGTCTTGAGGCATATTTATGTCTGATGTTGTTATGTATTCTCTTTCTATCCCATGCAACGTTATTTTTTTTGAAAATTTATATTTGCTTTTAATTACCCAGACATATAAGTGATTTATAGCTAGGTCTGATCGATTGGAATCAGATGACCACGCCTGGATTAACCATGGGTCCTGGTGACCATTAGGCACTTCTTTCCATAGTCCAAGTGCCCGTTAGTTAACCTAGATAGTCAAAGTGCCTGCTAGGTAACCTAAATAGTCCAAGTGCCCGCTAGGGAACCTACATAGTCCAAGTGCCCGCTAGGTAACCTAGATAGTCCAATTGCCCGTTAGCTAACCTAGATAGTCAAAGTGTCCGCTAGTTAACCTACATAGTCCAAGTGCCCGCTAGGTAACCTATATAGTCCAAATGCCCGCTAGGGACCCTAATAGTCCAAGTGCCCGCTAGTTAACCTAGATAGTCCAAGAGCTCGCTAGTTAACCTACATAGTCCAAATGCCCGCTAGGTAACCTAGACAGTTCAAGTGACCACTAGGTTACCTACATAGTCCAAGTGCCCGATAGGGAATCTACATAGTCCAAGTGCCCGCTAGTTAACATAGATAGTCCAAGTACCCGCTAGGAAACGTACATAGTCCAAGTGCCTGCTAGGTAACCTAGATAGTCCAAGTGCCCGCTAGTTAACCTACATAGTCCAAGTGCCTGCTAGGTAACCTAGATAGTCCAAGTGCCCAATAGTAAACCTACATAGTCCAAGTTCCCCCTAGGTAACCTAGATAGTCCCAAGGCCCGCTAGGTAACCTACATTGTCCTAGTGCCCCTTAGTTAACCTACATTCTCCAAGTGAACGATAGGGAACCTACATAGTCCAAGTGTCCGCTAGGTAACCTACATAGTCCAAAGCCCGCTAGTTAACCTACATAGTCCAAGTGCCCGTTAGGTAACCCAGATAGTCCTAATGCCCGCTAGGGAACCCACATAGTCCAAGTGCCCGCTAGGGAACTTACATAGTCCAAGGGTCCGCTAGGGAACCTACATAGTCCAAGTGCCCGTTAGTTAACCTAGATAGCCCAAGTGCCGGCTAGGTAACCTAGATAGTCCAACAGCCCGGTAGGTAACCAACATACTCCAAGTAACCGCTAGGTAACGTAGATAGTTCAAGTGCTAGCTAGGTAACCTAGATAGTCAAAGTGCCCGCTAGATAACCTACAAAGTCTAATTGCCCGCTAGGTAATCTATATAGTCCAAATTCCCGCTAGGGAGCCTACATAATCCAAATGCCCGCTAGGTAACCTAGATAGTCCAAGGGCCAACACATGCCATCGAGATGAGGGGAGGGAAACTATTAGCAAGAGGTCTTATTGATATGTAAGTGTTATCTGAGATTCACAGACTTGAAAGGACATGGCGGCAGATCCCAACATCACAGTTCCAGGTGGGACTACAGAAGCAAGAATAGGACAAGGATTGGGACCTGTGTTAAACAGGACAGTTTACAAGAGTGGTCCAGGGCCAAACAACCAAGGCTTTGGGGGCATGACTCATGACCGTGCAGCCCAGAATGGCAGCCTCGATTCAAGGATACACTTAGGCAAGTCTCTAAGCCCCACCATGGGCTGCCTAAGGGGTAATCCACTTTCCAATGCCCTCTGCCTGGTGGCAAGAGTGTTCACATCCCTGGTCAATGGTCTGAAGGAATTCACTGGAAGCTTAATCCACGTGGGGACTGTGCAAATAGAATTTTGGCTTTCACTGTTATCCACATACTTCTGAAAATTGTGAATTCTCAGAATTTCAGTTGAAAGGTAGGCTTGATGATCTGCTTCTGAGGGGTCACTATGGTGCACACAGCAGGTCACTGTGCATGCGCACCGGAATCAGTTCAACAGCAGCCAACAGCATTCTCCCTTATGTTGCTTGATGTTTGTTTTATGCCCACATCTCCTCTCTCTCTCTCTCTCTCTCTCTCTCTCTCTCTCACACACACACACACACACACTGGTATTTCAAAAAGTCCCTGAAAAATTCCATTCTCTTTTGATTCCTTGTTCCACTAACTTTTGGGAGCCTGCTTGTGTGCATATATGACACCATTTGTTTGCTGAAAGTGAGGAGGAATTGAACCACTTGCTGAAGATCAAGGATTGCAGCCTTCAATATGGGTTACAATTCAATATAAGGAAGACCAAAATCCCCAAAACTGGACCAATAGGTGATAAACAGAGAAAAGGGCTTCAGTTGTCAAGGATTTTGTCTTGCTTAGATCCACTATCAATGTTCATAGAAACAGCAGTCAGGAGATCAAAAGATGTATTGTAATGGGTAAATCTGCTGCAGAAAACCTCTTTATAGTGTTGAAGAACAATGATGTTACTCTGAGGACTAAGGTGCACATGACCTAAGCCATGCTATTTTCCATTGCATCATATGCATGTGAAAGTTAGACACTGAATAAGGAAGGCTGTAGAAGAACAGATGCATCGAATTGTGGTCCACCAGAAGACTACTGACAGTACCATGGACTGCTGAAGGACTGACCAATCTGTATCAGAAGAAATAAGGCCAGAGTGCTGCTTAGAGGCAAGGATGGCAAGACGCCATCTTACATACTTTGGACATGTTGTCAGGAGAGACCAGTCCCTGGAGAAGGACATCCTATTTGGTACAGTGGAGAAGCCATGAAACAGAGGAGGTCCTCGAAGAAGTGGATGGACTCAGTGGCTTCATCGGTGGTTCAGGCACAGGAACAATTGTGAGGATGGTGCACGACCCTACAGTGTTTCATTCGGTTGTATGTGAGGTCACGACGAGTCCAAGTGTCCTCAATGGCACGCAACAACAACTAGCCAGAGCAGAGAGGAGCAATCTGCCCTCTGGGACTTCCCTGGGAAGGTCCTCAATGGAAATTGGGAAAGTCTAAGACCCTATGGTCATGAGTTATAGTGGTCGGAAGGCCCCAGAACAAATCCAGTAAGCCTTTCTAATCTGTGATCGTCTCCATGTCTCCATAATGGCCCCATTCTCACTTATGTAGTCCTGCCTGAGAGAGTGATGAATTGCTCTGCCTCCAATCACATTTTTGTGGCAGATTTCATCCATTTCTATAATTAGCGACATGGCCACACAGCCTTTGGACCCCATTATGGCCTCATGCTTATGGTCTCCTTCATCTAAATCATTTCTCCTACTTTTGTCTTTCTTCATTAATTGAATATCTGAGATACATATGGAAGGGGCATTATCTCTACAATAAGAGAAAGGGATGAGGTGGTGGTGGTATGGAGTGGGGTGGCACACCATCTCAGAGAATGAGAACAGCTGTTTCAATGGTTCCCACTGCAGTGTGGAAACTGCAGGTACACTAAAAGAGGACAGCAATGACAGCATTAAGGTCTTAGAGCTTAAGGACTCCCTCCCTCCTTAGGCCTCTCTTTCAACTATAAAATGTAGCTCTAAAATGCAGAGCTTCTCGGACACAGCTTGGAGGAAGCCTGTGGATCCAGGAAAGCCCCAATCTCAGCAGAACCAATTTGGCAATCCACAGGTCTGATTTTTGACCAGTCAGCTCACTTGGTCTAGCTCACTTGGTCTAGATCACTCAATTATGTTCACATAAACTACAACAAACAGGTTCACACTGTCACCACATTTTCTATATAAGAAAACTGGAACAGAAATAAGCTGCCAAATTACTTGGCTTCTTATAAAAGAAATAGCCAAGTGAATGTTTGGGAAAACAACAGCTCCCGCTATGTGGCACAGGGAGCCCTGGTGGCATAGTGGTTTTCACTTGGGCTGCTACCCACATAGTTCAAAACCACCACCCGCTCTGAGAGAGAAACGTTAGGGCTTTCTACCCCTGTAAAGAGTTGCAGTCTCAGAAACTCACAGGGGCTGCTCTACCCTGTCCAATAGGGTTGCTGAAAGTCAGGGTTGCTGTGAGTCACAAAAGATGCAATGGCAGTGAGTTTTCAGTTTGATTATTAAGCAAAATTATCAAATTCTGAAACTATTGTTTCTCAATCTATCCTCCATCAAGATCTACCTAAACACTTTTAAAAAATTAAGTCATTTTATCGGGGGCTCTTACACCACTTATAACAATGCATACATCAATTGTATCAAGCACATTTGTACCTACGGTACCATCATCATTTTCTTTATACTTGACCCCTTGGTATCAGCTCCTTTTCCCCCCTTCTCTCCCACTCTCCCACCCTCATGAAACCTTGATAAATTATACTTTCATATTTTACAATGTCCAAGGTCTCACTTCACCAATGTTTCTGTTGCTTGTCCCCCTGGGGTGTGAGCGTTAATACATCAATCATTGCTATCAGTTCCCTCTATCTCATCCCTACCCTCATGTTATCACTACTTCCATTACTGTCCCTGAAGGGTTTATCTGTCCTGGATTCTGTGTGTTGAGAGTTCTTATCTGTACCAGTGTACATGCTCTGGTCTAGCCGGCTTTGTAAGGTAGAGCTGAGGTCATGATAGTTGGAGGGAGTGAGCGGGAGAGGAAGCATTGAAGAACTAGACAAATGGTATGTACTGTGGTATGAGTTGGGGTGCCAGCCCCCCACCAGTAATCTTGGGTTCAATAAGCACAATTGTATGGTTGAGATATATAAATATTATATTAAAGTCACCGGGAGCATGAGCGATAGAAGAGACATTACAATAATGCAGTCAGACACAATTCATGGTAGCATGCTCACCTCCTGGATGGCCATGATCTTACCAGCCAGGTCCACGCTCAGTGTGGACGAAGGGAGGTGGGATGGAGACCAGGCAGGAGGCTCAAGGACTGGGCTGGAGGCTGGAGCCCCAGCACAAGGCGGGCTTCCCCAGACAAATGGCGCACAACGTGGGACAATATGAGTTATATCCCATATAACAATTATATGGCCCCATTGGTACGTAGAGTGAATTTGAAAATTGTGCGAAGTGAGGATCCGGTGTGGGGATTGACAGAGAAGTAGTGGAAATAGTGAATTAGAATTTTAAAGAGGATAATGGGAGCAAGGTAAAAGTAAACCTGAAACTTATGGTACCATGCTCTCTACTTACTGAAAAGACAAGGTGTAAAAGTAACGAAGAAAAAGATACAATGTTTTCTAAAAGTAGTAAAAAGGTATAATTCATGGTTCTCAGAGGAAGGAACTTTTGATTTAGAGACCTGGGAGGAGGTCATTGTCAACTTAAAGGAAGCACAGAGATGGGGAGAGTATCCCTATGGAGAAGTGGTCTCTGTGGGTACAAGTTAAGATGGTTTTAAAACTTTTGCAGGAGGAAGAGAATAAGGATGAACAGTCTAGTGAGAAGTCTTGTGTCTATTCAAATCTAGAAAAGCAAGCTAAAGTGTCTGTGAATAAGCATGATTTAGGTTATGAAACTTTAGGAAAAACTGAAAAGGCAGGGATTGGTTTGTTATCTAAAGCCTCCAATTCTAGAACAGAACCTCATTGCCAAAGCCTGTATGCTCTCGCGAGACTGCAGACTCCGAAGGTTTAAAGGTGATACAGTACTAGAGGCAGTGGATTGCAAGATCCAAAGCATGGCTATTAAACAATCCCAGGAAGCTCCCTTGCTTTCAAAGGTAGAGAAAGCCAAGAAGCAGAACAGGCAACGTCTAAGATGCCCAAATTTAAATCAGATGAGAAGCAGTGAGAACGGGTTTCAGGCAGATGAGAAGATTTTAGGCAGAGCTAAAAGAATGAGCCTGAGTCAGAAGGGGACATAGTAAAAGCAACTGCTCTCCTGCTGGAATTTAGTGTAAGAAAGGCCAGAGATTGTAAAACAATCAAGCAAGCCAGCCCTGAAGGTAGAGAGATTAGCTCCAAAGAAATGCAAACTAGGAGAGCTAGCACAGAAGGTGAAGTTCAGGAAGTGGAACTCCAAGATATCCAGATTGAAAAGAGTAGCTCAGAGAATAGACGTAAAGAAGCAAAGTATAGGAAAGCACCTTTACTCTCCAGAGTAGGAAGAGGGATTGCAGAAGAAGATTTAGAATGCAAGATGTCTTATCCTGTTAGAACCAAAAGGAATTCACAGTGCCTTTGCCTTTTAAGTTGCTAAAAGATCTCAAGCAGGCAATCAATGACTAGGGCCCAGACTCACATTTTGTAATTAGCATGATAAGGGCTCTAGCAGAGTCTGACAGCTGGACCCCTACAGATTGGAAAGCTTTAGTGAGAATTTGTCTTTACTCTTCAGAATGCTTGTGATATCAAATGCTATGGAAGGAAGCAGCCCTTGCAAGAGCTGGGAAGAATGCTGAGGATGGGATAGATATAGGAATTCATCAATTGCTAGGGGATGCAAATTATATTACAGTTGAGTCTCAACTACAGTTTACTGAACAGACAATAGGACAGATACATGAGGTTTGCTTAAGGGCCTGGGAAAAGATAATTCCATCAGAAGAGAGAACGCCGCGTTACAGGGCTATAAGACAACAGAATGATGAGCGTTACGCTGACTTTGTGTCCCGACTGGAAGATGCTATTTCCAAATGTGTGAAGAATGTTCAGGCAGTAAGAGACCTAGTGCACAAGCTATCTTATGATTTCTCTAATAAGCACTGTAAAAATGCCTTGCATCCCTACAGCGAACAGGGCACTCTGCTGGGTTATTTTAGGATATGCAGGAATGTAGAGGCAGAGGAATACAAGGCAGACCTCATGGCAGCTTCATTGGCAAACTATATCAGACCTGGAAGAAAGTGCTTTAGTTGTGGGAAGACAAGTCATCTTCAAAAGAGTGTAGGCAGAGCAGGCTGCGGCCAATGTCAGTGCATGGGCCAGGACCATGGAGATCGGGTTTAAACGAACCTGAACTCTGCCTCCATTGTAGGAAGGGAACTCATTGGGCGAGCCAATGTCGTTCAAAAATCAACAGTGAAGGGTCGCCATTAGCAAAGACTTCCCGGCGGGAAAATAGTGGAAGAAGCTTGATGCAGAGCCCTCATAGCAGAGCGTGGTAGGCAAGGTGTCTGCCTACTGGAGCAAAGAAGATCTTTGAGAGAAATCGCCTTTATCTAGCAGCCTCACAGCAGGAGAACAGACCTAGCCAAAGAGGCAAAAACCTAGTCTCTGTTCTCACTGCAGTTGGTTTGAATAACCAAGAGATGGCTCAGAAGCCTTCACAGGAGCTTGATCCTCAAAAGCAGGGACCTCTTATTGAAAGATTAATACAGTTTCTATCAGGAAGATTTAACCTTAGTACTCAAGAAATTAAAATTGATACTGGAGTTGATAAGAGTTGTAAGAAAAAGCCCAAAACTGTGATTGAATCAGAAACGAAGAGCAGTAATTGGGGTCCACTACCTAAAAGAACTATAGGAAGTTTATTAAGAAAGTCCAAAAAAAAAAAAAAAAGAAAGTCCAACATAAATTCTCAAGGTGTTGCTGGAGTTATTGGTCAGGATTGTGAAGAAGAAATTAAGGCAGTAATGAGTTCTGATATACCATGGTTTGTAAAAATGTAGGATCGCTTAAGCCAATTTTCCCTTCCTTGCATTTCTAGAGTAAAAATTTATACCTATCAGGAAAGAGTACTTGAGAAGTTTGACCACCCTATAAATCAAGCAGTCTTCTGGACTGCTGTTGTGGAGAAACAGCGCCCCCACATGGAATTAGAAATGGAAGGAAAAAGGTTTGTTAACTGTGGATGCCGGGTCATTTCCTTAGGGCATTCAGGGGGGCCTAAGGCCCTCCCATTAACTTCCCCTAAAGCCAGCATAGAGGGAATGAGTGAAGTTAACCAAGACAGAATATTGCAAGGTAAAATCATACAGTGTGAGAAGCCTGAAAGGCAAAATGGCTCAATTGAGCCTATAACCTTATTGGTAAGCCTGGAGAAAAAAATGTCTGCTTGGTAAGTTACTTCAAGATCAGCTGAACAAATTTATTAAGAATTTTTTCAGTCTTTCAAAGTATGATAAGAAGTTCTCCCAATTAGTTAGCTCTCTTAATTCTCTGAGGGATGGGAGCCAGTATTTACATAACAATGAAGGTTAGCTAACTAGTACTTTTACTGGTTCAAGATCTAGCAATGCTTTACTATTTAAATTGTTAAAACAGAAGGAGGAGAAGAGGAATCTTATGTGTGACAAAGTTCATTTACTCATTTTAACTAAAAAATTTTTCTCCTTACTAAAAGCTTGTAATAAAATTAGGGAAGATAAACACGTTTTCAATTCTACAGAGAAAATTGATCCTAAGAAATCTGAGGATGATGGAAACTGTGTTTGGGATCCAGGTCCATTCACCTGGAGAAAAGGCTATGCATGTATGTTTTTTACAGAATAAAACTGATGGACTCCCTTTAAAAGGACGCAACCACCTTTGGAGAAAGATGGACAAGGAAGAGATGGAGAGGCCAACCAATATTAATCATAAATCCTTTTTTCAGGTTAATGATACCCCAAAGAGAGGGGCTATTTCTTTATATTTTCACAGGCAAAGGAGATAGGTGGATTTCTCTTCAGCCAGCAAGGCCCAGAAGAAAGCGGGTCACTGTTATTGAAGTTATTCAAAACGGCAAGAAGACCTCGAAGATTCCTGAGAATGGCGATTGCTGACTGCTGAGATATTTCTTCCATTGCTGACGCTGTCTAAGAGACACTCTGGGATGCTATCATAACTGAACATTTTATACAATGTGACTGGAATATTACTGCAGACTGCTTTGCTGAAAGGTCAAGATTTTGAATTTGTCAATGCTATAATGTGATTGGAATGTAACTGATTTCTGTATAACCACTTATCCTTATAATAAGACATTGCATGATTGGAATTTGATTAGGAAACATTTGCAAGGGTTTAAGGGAAACATTTCATTAGATATTGATCAGCTTAAAAAGGATATTTTCTATACATTCAAAGACAAGCTTGAGGCTTCTCCTGGCTCTGATGTGATTAAGCAATTGAGGAGTAGCATGGAAGGGTTGGACCCGCGAGCTTGGGGGCAAAGTACTTCACATAGCTTAAGTTCCAGTCTGACTGTGTTTTTTATCATAATTGTGATGCTTGCAGTCTCATGTCACTTCTATAGGAAGCTAATAGATATGAAAAGAGACCATGTTGCCTCCGTGACACTATTGAATCTTAAACATAATGCAGAGAGGGGAAATGTGGGATACTAGCACCAAGGGAAATAATACTGGGACTTATTCCCTGACTGGTACAGAGGGAATCTGGGAGACTAATGTTCCATGGCTGGAAGACCACCACTCTGTTAGTTGGAGATATACTCCAAGTTCATGTTCCTGCGGTAATCTATCATTTCCACAGATTCTCCCTTAAAGCTGTGCTGCCTTAAAGTGAGCGCATGGCTGATACATTCTCCCTATAGAAGCAGACATTCCTATTTGGCTCTATTTCTTCCCACCGCAGTATCCAATCTCTCTCATACCTTCCTCCAATAACAGATGGGAATAAGGGGACTTTACCCCCAGTGCCTGGATTCTAAATGTTTCTATCAAGCCTGAATTTTTGGCTATATTAATTGGATCATGAAGTTTTGCCTTTACAGCTTTAAATGTATAGAAAATGATTTAAAAACACGTCAGTCACGCCCACCACAGGTTTCCCGCTCCTAAAACTCACTTCCGTGCAAAAAGACACCTGAGTGGCAGGCGGGTTGGGCCGCCCGCGTAGACTCCACGGCGCCAACGCCGCTCTCCGCTGAGGCGCCCTCAGGAGGCGCCCGAACGCGCCCCGCCCCGCCCCCCCCCCCTGTTGGGGACGTCCGGCGGAGCCTCAGCAAGGCATCCCGAGGGCGGCCAGGCTCGGGCTCGTTCTTCGAGCCGGCAGGAAGCGCAGCACCGGCGCCGGAGCCTCCGGCCGGGATCTCCAAGAGCTAGCCGCCGCGACCCGCCGCGACCCCCCGCCCTCGGCCGCCCTCAGCCGCGCCGCATCCGGGTCCGCTGCCGCTCTCACCTGCGCGGCGCCCCGCCCTGCGCAGTGCGCTCTGGATCCGTGTGCCGTCAGTAGCCCCAGCCGCCGCGACCGCCCCGCGCGGTCACCTCCCGCCTGCCCGGCGCCGCACTGCGCCCGCCCGCCGCCCGCCGCCCACGGCCAGGGCCCGTTCAGCCGCCTCCGCCGCCCGGACCGGCGGAGCACGTGCGCCCGCGCCTCCCAGCGAGCTGCACGGCCGGCCGGGGCCTCCAGCTGCCTTTCTGGAGCCTCTCCTGGAGGGTCCTGAGGGACCGCAGAGCCCCCGGACCCCTGCCTTCTGGAGCGGCCCGCAGCCGCCTCGCGGGGACCCCTCTGCCTCGGCGTTCCCTCGCAGCCCTTCGCCCCACTTGTGCCCCGCGGCGCCGCAGACCCCAGAACCCCCTTCCTGAGCGTAGGAGTGCGGGGATGTTGCCCCGCACCGTCGATGGCCGTTGAAAGGCTGAAGTTCCCACTTCCAAGTTCAAGAATATTCTGTGTGTTCATTTTTGTGATAACAGCTAACACTTGGCTGCAGTTTCATCGGTTAACCAATTCTTTTCGTATTCTGCTCGCCTGTTCGCTTTTGTCTCAACCAGGAAATGTCACGCCCCTCATTCTTGGATCACAGTTGAATTTTTTATTGATTATAAACCCTAATGTCGACTTACTGTAAAGCACCTGTACGAGGAAGCTTCAAAAATTCATGGGAAATTATCTTCTCTTTTCATTCCTTTCTCCCACGATCTTTCCGAAGCTCCCGCGTGTTGTGATGCCAGTGTACAATTAGTAAAGCCACTCTGGCAAATAATTCAGTAGTCTGGGATATAATTTAGAACTATATGCTATGCAAAGCAAAGGTGGCAAAACAATCCAGTGGTAAAGGAATACTTTGGTTAATGAGTGGTTGAATTGGCTGAATTTACAAGAAATCAAAGGAAGGAGCATACTACATTCAAAAATAAACTCCAGGAGGATTAGAGCGATAAAATATTCAAAGCATTAAAAACTTAGAGGGATTTATTTTCGAGGGTAGCAATTTAGCTTTAGTGAGGTGGAAACTTTAAGCAAGACACGAAGGTTCATGTCTTTAAAGGAAAGATAAAGCTATTTGACTATATACAGATGTTTTTACCTTTTAGCATGGTATCACAATGACAAGAAAAGTGTTTTAAAAGAACAATTGGCTATGCAAAACGCATGGCAATCTAACATAAAGTTTCTATAAATTATTTTTCCAGACAAATTGCTCGGTTCTATATGTTTTTAATACAGGCAATGCATACACACAGACAACTAACAGAAGAGAGGTTCATAAGCATGATTCATAAACATTGAAAAGATGCCTAATGTCATTGAAAGCCCTGGAAACATAAAGGGTTGAGATATAAATATTAAAGTCATTGGGAGCATGAGAGATAGAAGAGATATTACAATAATGCAGTCACACACATATCATGGTAGCATTGCTCACCTCAGCCCCACTTGGTGGTCCACATGGAGAGAGGGGGAAGGGAAGGAGGACAAGGGGAATTGGAAACGGGAGGGTAAAGACATACATCACAGGAAGGACTTGGACTATGTTATACAGCAGTGAGAAGGGGTGGTCTAGGGGCATACATGCAATAGGAAGAGGAGGGATTGGGGGTATACAGGTGACAAAATGGGCGGATCCTACATTTAGAATGGCAGCTTAACTTTGACCTGTTTTCTGGATCTCCATATGAACCATTATCAGTAGGGTGTGAACTCCACCTACTGGAACCAAGCTAATGGTTCCAAGTTTTAGAGAAAAGCAATCCATTGTCTCCACCAGCAGGGAGCAGAGACTGCAGTCTGGCAGCATTGCCTTGAGGGACCTTGCAAGCATCTGGCCCACACACATTATCCCTCTAGTAGGAATCAACCCAGTTAACTTACATTGGGGCTTTTAATCTCCAGACTATATATTTTTATTGGAGTAGAAAGCCTCATCTTTCTTCCCTGGAGCTGGCTGGTGGTTTTGAAGAGTGAAACCTTGTGGTTAACCGCCCAACCCATAACCTTCTATGGCACTAGAGCTCCATGACTCTGAACTAGCAACGTAAAATGCTTTGCCCTCAGGCAGAGTTTGTTTGCTTCCACCCACTCCTCTGGCCAGCCTGGTGAGGAGTAGTCTAGCCCTCAAGAACTTGCCTGAGTATGCCCTTGATGGGAATTGGGGTACTGAGGTTGCACGTTCATGCCCTGACCAAGATGGTTGGAGGGCCCTGAACCAGTCCTGTAAACTTTTCTAATCTGCAATAATGTATTTACTCCAATCATGGTCCCTTTCCCATTTCTGTAGTCACATTTCCAACTGTGATGGTCTGATCTGCTGGGAACTTGACTTTTAAAGGGGCTTCCTTTGTTTTCCATGTGACCGAGCTGTTGTGAATCCTTCAGTCCCCATTATGGCCTCATGCTTACGGTCTCCCTCAACCAGATGATTTGTTTTTTCTGGACTTTGTCCCATTCAAGATTTAACAAGGGGGTCTCTGTAAATTATATTTGAACTTCGAGTCTTCTCCCTGATCTAAAACAATGCACACAAAAATATATACCAATTCGATCATTTCTACATGTACAATTTGCTAACATTCATTATATTTCTGAAATTATGTAGCCATTCTCACTGTCCTTTTCCAATTCCAAATTTCCATCACACACATAAGCTCACTGCCCCTTAAACTTTTCACCTAACCTTCCAAGTTCCTGTGTCAATCTGATCACAGACAGATTATTCTTTAAAAGAGCACAATGTCTAAAGCAGATCTTCTTCACTGATTCAGCTTTTGGTTGGCTTTAAAAAGACTTTACAAAAATCAAATCTGCTGCTATCAAGTTAATGCTGACTCATAGTGAATACCCCCTATGGGCTTCTGAGACTGTAACTGTTTACAGGAGTAGAAAGGCCCACCTTTCTCCTGCAGAGCGGCTGGTAGTTTCAAACTGCTGAGCTTGTGGATCGCAGCCCAACATGAGTGCCCAGCAAAGAGCACCCAGAGAAACTGAGCCCCACATCCTTAAGCCACATGAGCCATGGAGTCGGGCAGAGTTGAGATGCAGTCCTCCCCAAAGCCTTCAGAAACAACAAGAAGCCTTCAGAGACATCAAGAAGGATCACTAACTCTTTTGGTAGCCAAAAGAACGATCAGCCCCATAGTCAAGAGGCAGGACAAGTATCAGTGGCTCTGGCCAGACTGGAGGGGCTCACTCAAGGCCATTCCAGGCCAGGGCCAGGTACCTGTGTCTGGCTTCGAGTACTCCAGGCACAGAATCTCTGACTCATGGGCCTCCACCTTCAGCATTTCACTCAGGAACTGCAATTCGTAGACCCTGCAAAATGAGAAGAGAGGAGAGCCCGTTCAGTGCCAGGCAGCGGGGGGAAAGAATCATCACCCACCCCCTTCCACCTTTTCCTCTCCATCAAGAGCTGTTTTACTTTACCTTTTGGGTGGAACCTTTAGAAAAATGAGTCAAGATATGTCACATTCAACTCTCTCACCTGGTCTCCCTTCGTATTAATGTTTTATGCACTACAGTACACAGTGATAAGGACCACGGAGGTCACACTGGAACAACATTATTAGACTTTATTTAAATGTCACCAGCGGGGGTTGCTCTGAGTTGGAATCAACCCAATGCCAATGAGTTTGTTTGTTTATCCCACGAATGTACTTCTTCTGCTCCAGGATCCCAGGAGCCCCCACGGCACATGGGTGTCATCTGTCCCAGTCTAGAACGGCTTTCAGTCTTTGCTTGTCTTTCCTACCCTGACACCTGGGAGAGTGTGATAAGTTACTCTGGCAGGTGTACCTCAAATGAAGGTTGCCTGATGTTTCCTCATGACTATCCTAAGTTCCTTATACATTTGGGTCAAGAATACCAGACACAATGCTAGGAGGAGGCTGCATGGAAAAACAGAACTAAAAGAAACTTTCCATCAACGTTGGTTGTTGTTGTTCAACATTTTATTGGGAGTTCTTAAGAGTCATAACATTTTCTGGGAACATTTTGAAACCTCTCAGTGTACCCTCTCACCAGATTCATGCTGCTGCCACGGGATGTTAACCTTAATGACTTGGCTAAGGGTGGGTTTTGCCGTTTCTTCATTGTCAAGTTAGTATCTTTCCCTTGGAGATAATAAATTTTGTCCCCACCCCTTTTCAGCTAAACCCTCCTGAACCTCTGTCCTTGGGGGCCTAAAGTTCCCCCATCCTGTCCCCTGGAGGCAACGGCTTGTCCCATAGCAAGCAAGTCATAATGATTAGCTCTTGTCTTTAACAAGTAAAGGAATATACATTAACCAAGCACCTAGTAAGTACTAGGCATTCTAAATCTCCCACTTACATTGTCTCCTGTTCGTAAAAATCAAATGCATCAGGTATGTCATTTCACAATTGCAGAAACTAAGGTTTGGTCAAGTTCAGGAACATGTCCAAAGAGGCCAAGCTAAGACTGCACAGGGGCATACTGAAAAACGTCTGAGATGAGTCAGCACTAAAATCCCCTCCCATCCTCAGAGCCAATTAACAGATACGAAGGGACCCAGGGGCACAGCTTGGGGAGCAAGGGTGCTGGAGGAAACAAATTCCACACTTGAGGAACCCCAGCTCCTAATGGTAGGCCAGGAAACACGGTCAGTCTCAGCAGACCTGGCCCACGTACCTCTACACTCCAGACGCAGGAGGAATGATAGAGAGCTGAATACACCTTGCCCACTTTCTTGGGGTCCTTCACATCCCAGACATAAGTACTATGGTCATTGTACACACAAGACAGCCACGGATTTGCAGGATCAAAGGTCAAGGTGATGGTGTCCCGATACTTCGCATTGGCCACTCCAGCGAAAAGGCGACTGAGGAAAGAGGGGGTCAGGGTGTCCAGGGCAGACAGGGCAAACTGGTGAGTTAGCGCTAATGAAAAGGGGCACTAAAGGGAGGAGCAGCAGGTTGGCCAGCAGTCACTGGAGAAAGAACGCAGCGGCTGGCCTGGCATTCCTTGCCATGGGGCTCTGCAAAAGAACACAAGCTATTTCATAGCCCCCAACATCAGGCGGGGACAGTGTGTGGCCGTGATGCAGCCAAGCAGATGTCAGGCCCTTCTAGACTCACGTCAGAGGAAAAGGAAGGGCACTGTGCAAACCAGTCATGGTCATATATCATTTCCTGCCATTTGCAGATTTAGCCCACTCCTTCCCTGAATGAGAAATTAATATACCCAACTGCAGAACTGCCCCGCTTCCTGACAGCACTGAAACCAGAGCAAAACTTCACTTCCTGCAATCACCCAACCCAAGGCCCGAGGCTACAATAAGACCCTCCTACCTTAGCTGCTACCCAGGACCACCCTGAGGGAGAAAGGCCTGCTCCGTCAGGTTTCCAGCCTCTCTCAGAAACCCTAAGGAACTGCCCGTCTGTCCTAGCTGTGGTGTTTACAGGACAATGCATTACCACACTGCAGACTCAGATTACCACGGTTGCCCACAGTGAGCAACAAATGCTAAAAGACCCACCTGTGCTTGACTGCAAGGGTCTTCCCAGAGGTCTATGTGTGCCCTCCTCTCCTTGCAGCATGCCAGGGACGGCCTGGCACAGAGTGGGGCTCTGACAGGACTCAGGGGCCCACCCGCACCGCTCACCTGGCCTCTGTGATGCTGGCAATGTCTGTGCCCAGGGCATGGGGCCGGGGCAGCGTGCTGAGGAAGTGCAGGTTGAAGGGGTTGAAAAGGCACACGGTACCGTCAGCACAGCCGCAGAAGATGTAGTCCTGGCTCACCGAGATGCAGTGGGCCACTGTGGTCTGTGAGCACAGAAGCCACAGTCAGCAAGGGCGTCTGTCCACTCCTTCACCGGACACCTCAACAGCCATGAGCCAAGAGGCAAGGACAAGCGCAAGGCAGGCCAGCTGCCCTGGGCAGAGCCCCTCAATGCCCCTCCCTCTAACAGCAGCTGGCCAGAGGGCCCACAGCCCCGTGCAATTAGGGGGAAGGAGTCAGCAAGCCTTATAAGGCACCTGAGGTTTGGGCAAAGACACACCCAGAAAAGGCCGGCCCAGAGAAAGGCAGCAGAGGCAGCGGACAGGGCCAGCACACTTACTGTGATGCTGTCTGTGTGCTGAGCAGAAGAGGAAAGCAGAGGAAGAGGCAGAGACAGAGAGGGCGAGCAAGCAGAGAGGTTCCCAAACACATTCCTCCGCCTGGGGCCTCCCCCAGCGTGCATGCAGACTCAGGTGCCCTGGAGCCCGGAGGTGACAGACGGGAGGGTGCCGACAAAGCATTCACTTACACTCAGCTCCACCCACTTGTCCAACAGTCTCCGGGTCACTGAACTCGCACAGCGGCCCTGAGGATGTGATACAGAAGGTGCTGTCAGTCTTCTTCCCGCGGCCACAGGCTACATCAGTGAACAGTTTGTTCCGCAGGTTCCCCCAGCAGCCCGGAGCGGCCCAGCAGGGGTACAGTGGCATTCACCTGTGGAGACCCACCACAGGTGCCACCCACACACCCTGCAGGCTACCCCCTGGAAAGCAGGCCCTGGGGAGGGAGGGAGAAGGCTTCCCTTGCATATTGACATAGCACCTGGCCCAGCTGAGACTTCCAAGGGGCTTTTGAGCATGCAGAAGGGGGCGCAGGTGGAACATATCTGGGCAGACCCCACCCTAGTGGCTACTTGCTGCCTCACCTTTGAGGTCTTGCTGTCATCGAAGTACCAGAACTTGATGTGCCGGTTGCCTGCAGTGACAAAGTAGCTGCAGTCCTCAGAGAAGGATACTGCTGTCACCTGACTGGACACCTTGTTGGAAGCCACTACAATGTTTTTCTGGAGAGAAAGTCAAGGGAAATCAAGGCTCTGCTTCTAGGAGCTGAGGGAAAAGAAACTTACACACTGAAGGTTAGACAAGCTGTGAACTTGACCTCTCCTTCTGCCCCTTCTTCAGCATCCTAGATACCCAGTTGCTCCTTTCTGCTCAGAGTTCTCTAGAAAGGGACTGAGGCCAGCAGGCGGAAGTAAAGGCCACCGGTCAGCAGTTTCTTGGCTCCCCTCCCGGCCCCGCCTGTCCTGAGGCCAGCAGCCCACTCACCTTCCAGGCCCAGACATTGACGATCATGTCATGCTGGTAGCCCACTGAGACAATGTACTTGGCACTGGATGAGAAGGCCACACATGCCATGCCATACTTATGCTCCTGAAGCTCCGCCACCAGGCTGCGCTCCGACACGTCCCATACCCGCACAGCAGGCATGTGTCCACTCTGCAGGGACCGAAGACCCCGAAGTAAAGGCCAGAGGCTATCAAAAGAGATAGTGTCTGCGGTCTTAAAGGCTTGAAGGTGAGCAAACGGCCATCTGGCTCAGAAGCAAAAAAGCCCACATGGAATAAGCACACCAGCCTGTGCGATCACAAGGTGCCAAAGGGACCAGGTATAAGGCATTATGCAATATATATATATATATATATATATATATATATATATATATATATATATATATATATATATATATATATATATATATATATATATATATATATATATATATATATATATATATATATATATGGTATAAGGCATTATGTGGGGTCCCGTGGTGCTGACCCACACGGCGTCACCGTGAGTTGGAATGGACTCCTTAGAAACGGGTTTAGTAAGCAGCACAAAGAGGAAACTCCTTGGTGAACTGGAGGACACGGTAGCTGAAACCATGGGCTCCAACATACTACCCCTGAGGCTGGCAAAGGACCGGGCAGTGCTGCCTTGTGTTGCAAAGAAGGTCCCTGTGATGTCAGAATGACTGGACAGCACTAACAACAACAAAGGATGTCAGGCCCCTTCACTTCCCCAGACCACTGACCAGGTTCAAAGACCCGCATGCGAGTATAGTTTCACAGTTAGACGTGTTTAGAAAAAATAATGTTTGCAAAAGTAAAATCTTGGTTTACATTTTACAGAGCATGCACAATTAGTAGAACTCTTAAGGTCCACCGGAACCTGTTTAGGGTCCCCTCCACTTGCTCACCACCGATAAGTCGATTCTGACTCATATTGATCCTACAGGAGAGGTTAAAATTTCCCCTGTGGGTATTTCTGAAACTGTAGCTCCTTATGGGAATAGAAAGCCTCCTCTTTCTCTGCAGCTGGTGGGTTCAAACTGCCAACCTTGTCTTTAGCAGCTCAGGACTGACTTGTATCTCTATGAAACCAAAATCTACCTCACTGCCAGGGAGGTGATGCTGACTCATAGTGACCCTATGAGGCAGAGTAGATCTGTCCCTGTGAGTTTCTGAGACTGTAACTCTTTATAGGAGTAGACAGACTCTTCTTCCCACGGAGTGGCTGGTGGTTTCAAAGTGCTGACTTTGGTGTTAGCAGCCCAACATGCAAACACTATGCCACCAAAGCTACTTTTGTACCCCTATAAGTAGATAAATATTTCTCTTATATCTGTGTTTCAACCAAAGGCATGGCTATAAAGGAAAAAAGGCCATGAGTGTCAAGAATGATTTGAAAATGTGGAGTTCTTTTGGGAAAGGATATATATATACTTGTGTAAATAAATAGAATTCTGACGGCAAGAGTGGTCAGGAGTTGGACTGTTAATCTCAAGGTCAGCAGTTTGAATGACCAACCGCTCCTCTGGAGAAAGAGGAGATTTTCTACTCCTCTAAAGAATCACAGTCTCAGAAACCCACGGGGGCCATTTTACTCAGTCCCATGGGCCTGTGAGTTGGAATGGACTTGATGGCAGTGAGGGCATGTAAATATGCAAACACCCACCTCGGACTTAGGATTTGACCTGCTCCCTCAGCCCCGTGAGCATCTGCAGCCATGGACTTGGCCTTCTGTGAAGAACCCATTAGTGCACCACCACAAAGAGAATGAGTTTCCTCTGTGTCAGTCCATTACCCTGCCAACGTTCAGGATGGAGCCAACACCCTTGGTCTCCCAGAGAAATTGGCTCAACATACCCCTGATGTGGTTGCATGACATAGGACACTCATGCAATGCACTGCATGTGCTCTATTTAATGCACTATCACCAACAAGTCTACATGGGTGGTAACTCTGAAAACCTTGCCCAAACAGCTGGCTTCACCAAAGTATATGGAGTCATGTGGAGTCGTCGACCAGTTCGACTCTGCACTGGCTGTACGTTGGCATTGCCAAGGGGGCTTTCTCACTGACCGTGACCTGAATCCTGCTTCCACTAAGTCTTGCTTCATTGGTCTGGGATGGCGCCAGGCCAATGGGAGGCTTGAAAGCTCCTAAGGGATTCCAAAGTATGACCAAGGGTGAACACTACTGCTTTTGGCCATCACATCCGGGAAGGCCCTTGGGACTTTGCCACTCAAAGTATGATAGCTCAAGGAACCAGCAACATCAGCATTAGCTTCTCCCATGCTAATGCCATCGAGTTGATGCTGACTCATAGTGACCCTACAGGACAGGGTAGAACTGCCCTTGTGGGTTTCCCAGACTGTCACTCTTGCCCGGAGTCTACAGCCTCATATTTCTCCCAAGGAGTGGCTGGTGGTTTAGGACTACTGTCCTTGTGGTTAACAGCCCAAGAGTACCAGGGCCTCTAGAACTGCTGGATCCTAGACCCCCCACCCTGAACCCACAAAATCAGAATCTGCCCCCCAGCCCGATTTCCAGGAACCTGGGTAAGTGCATGCATGTGAAAGTTTAAGAAATACTTCCTTAGAAACCATTACTTTCCAGAACAAACTCCTCCTGCCAGAGGTGCATAAATGGAAGCCCATTAGGCCATGCTCGCCTAGAAGCAATTTGAGGTCTCAGTGCTCCTATATCCTGGCTGTCATCCAGATTTCCTTATTCTCACCTGGACTGTTGTCACTGCAGCAGGTATTGGTGAGTCCTCAGCACGAACAGCCCCAAATTAGGTCTAGAGACACAGCTCCCATTTCAGAGTAGTACAATCCACAGTTTACTGTAGAGTTTCTGGCTTTTACTGGCTTGGGGTAGGGTCTAGTGGGAAATGCATCTTAGCAAGAGCCATTATGTATTCTGGATGTGCACAATGAGTTTGTCTTGAGGCATATTTATGTCTGATGTTGTTATGTATTCTCTTTCTATCCCATGCAACGTTATTTTTTTTGAAAATTTATATTTGCTTTTAATTACCCAGACATATAAGTGATTTATAGCTAGGTCTGATCGATTGGAATCAGATGACCACGCCTGGATTAACCATGGGTCCTGGTGACCATTAGGCACTTCTTTCCATAGTCCAAGTGCCCGTTAGTTAACCTAGATAGTCAAAGTGCCTGCTAGGTAACCTAAATAGTCCAAGTGCCCGCTAGGGAACCTACATAGTCCAAGTGCCCGCTAGGTAACCTAGATAGTCCAATTGCCCGTTAGCTAACCTAGATAGTCAAAGTGTCCGCTAGTTAACCTACATAGTCCAAGTGCCCGCTAGGTAACCTATATAGTCCAAATGCCCGCTAGGGACCCTAATAGTCCAAGTGCCCGCTAGTTAACCTAGATAGTCCAAGAGCTCGCTAGTTAACCTACATAGTCCAAATGCCCGCTAGGTAACCTAGACAGTTCAAGTGACCACTAGGTTACCTACATAGTCCAAGTGCCCGATAGGGAATCTACATAGTCCAAGTGCCCGCTAGTTAACATAGATAGTCCAAGTACCCGCTAGGAAACGTACATAGTCCAAGTGCCTGCTAGGTAACCTAGATAGTCCAAGTGCCCGCTAGTTAACCTACATAGTCCAAGTGCCTGCTAGGTAACCTAGATAGTCCAAGTGCCCAATAGTAAACCTACATAGTCCAAGTTCCCCCTAGGTAACCTAGATAGTCCCAAGGCCCGCTAGGTAACCTACATTGTCCTAGTGCCCCTTAGTTAACCTACATTCTCCAAGTGAACGATAGGGAACCTACATAGTCCAAGTGTCCGCTAGGTAACCTACATAGTCCAAAGCCCGCTAGTTAACCTACATAGTCCAAGTGCCCGTTAGGTAACCCAGATAGTCCTAATGCCCGCTAGGGAACCCACATAGTCCAAGTGCCCGCTAGGGAACTTACATAGTCCAAGGGCCCGCTAGGGAACCTACATAGTCCAAGTGCCCGTTAGTTAACCTAGATAGCCCAAGTGCCGGCTAGGTAACCTAGATAGTCCAACAGCCCGGTAGGTAACCAACATACTCCAAGTAACCGCTAGGTAACGTAGATAGTTCAAGTGCTAGCTAGGTAACCTAGATAGTCAAAGTGCCCGCTAGATAACCTACAAAGTCTAATTGCCCGCTAGGTAATCTATATAGTCCAAATTCCCGCTAGGGAGCCTACATAATCCAAATGCCCGCTAGGTAACCTAGATAGTCCAAGGGCCAACACATGCCATCGAGATGAGGGGAGGGAAACTATTAGCAAGAGGTCTTATTGATATGTAAGTGTTATCTGAGATTCACAGACTTGAAAGGACATGGCGGCAGATCCCAACATCACAGTTCCAGGTGGGACTACAGAAGCAAGAATAGGACAAGGATTGGGACCTGTGTTAAACAGGACAGTTTACAAGAGTGGTCCAGGGCCAAACAACCAAGGCTTTGGGGGCATGACTCATGACCGTGCAGCCCAGAATGGCAGCCTCGATTCAAGGATACACTTAGGCAAGTCTCTAAGCCCCACCATGGGCTGCCTAAGGGGTAATCCACTTTCCAATGCCCTCTGCCTGGTGGCAAGAGTGTTCACATCCCTGGTCAATGGTCTGAAGGAATTCACTGGAAGCTTAATCCACGTGGGGACTGTGCAAATAGAATTTTGGCTTTCACTGTTATCCACATACTTCTGAAAATTGTGAATTCTCAGAATTTCAGTTGAAAGGTAGGCTTGATGATCTGCTTCTGAGGGGTCACTATGGTGCACACAGCAGGTCACTGTGCATGCACACCGGAATCAGTTCAACAGCAGCCAACAGCATTCTCCCTTATGTTGCTTGATGTTTGTTTTATGCCCACATCTCCTCTCTCTCTCTCTCTCTCTCTCTCTCTTTCTCTCTCTCACACACACACACACACACACACTGGTATTTCAAAAAGTCCCTGAAAAATTCCATTCTCTTTTGATTCCTTGTTCCACTAACTTTTGGGAGCCTGCTTGTGTGCATATATGACACCATTTGTTTGCTGAAAGTGAGGAGGAATTGAACCACTTGCTGAAGATCAAGGATTGCAGCCTTCAATATGGGTTACAATTCAATATAAGGAAGACCAAAATCCCCAAAACTGGACCAATAGGTGATAAACAGAGAAAAGGGCTTCAGTTGTCAAGGATTTTGTCTTGCTTAGATCCACTATCAATGTTCATAGAAACAGCAGTCAGGAGATCAAAAGATGTATTGTAATGGGTAAATCTGCTGCAGAAAACCTCTTTATAGTGTTGAAGAACAATGATGTTACTCTGAGGACTAAGGTGCACATGACCTAAGCCATGCTATTTTCCATTGCATCATATGCATGTGAAAGTTAGACACTGAATAAGGAAGGCTGTAGAAGAACAGATGCATCGAATTGTGGTCCACCAGAAGACTACTGACAGTACCATGGACTGCTGAAGGACTGACCAATCTGTATCAGAAGAAATAAGGCCAGAGTGCTGCTTAGAGGCAAGGATGGCAAGACGCCATCTTACATACTTTGGACATGTTGTCAGGAGAGACCAGTCCCTGGAGAAGGACATCCTATTTGGTACAGTGGAGAAGCCATGAAACAGAGGAGGTCCTCGAAGAAGTGGATGGACTCAGTGGCTTCATCGGTGGTTCAGGCACAGGAACAATTGTGAGGATGGTGCACGACCCTACAGTGTTTCATTCGGTTGTATGTGAGGTCACGACGAGTCCAAGTGTCCTCAATGGCACGCAACAACAACTAGCCAGAGCAGAGAGGAGCAATCTGCCCTCTGGGACTTCCCTGGGAAGGTCCTCAATGGAAATTGGGAAAGTCTAAGACCCTATGGTCATGAGTTATAGTGGTCGGAAGGCCCCAGAACAAATCCAGTAAGCCTTTCTAATCTGTGATCGTCTCCATGTCTCCATAATGGCCCCATTCTCACTTATGTAGTCCTGCCTGAGAGAGTGATGAATTGCTCTGCCTCCAATCACATTTTTGTGGCAGATTTCATCCATTTCTATAATTAGCGACATGGCCACACAGCCTTTGGACCCCATTATGGCCTCATGCTTATGGTCTCCTTCATCTAAATCATTTCTCCTACTTTTGTCTTTCTTCATTAATTGAATATCTGAGATACATATGGAAGGGGCATTATCTCTACAATAAGAGAAAGGGATGAGGTGGTGGTGGTATGGAGTGGGGTGGCACACCATCTCAGAGAATGAGAACAGCTGTTTCAATGGTTCCCACTGCAGTGTGGAAACTGCAGGTACACTAAAAGAGGACAGCAATGACAGCATTAAGGTCTTAGAGCTTAAGGACTCCCTCCCTCCTTAGGCCTCTCTTTCAACTATAAAATGTAGCTCTAAAATGCAGAGCTTCTCGGACACAGCTTGGAGGAAGCCTGTGGATCCAGGAAAGCCCCAATCTCAGCAGAACCAATTTGGCAATCCACAGGTCTGATTTTTGACCAGTCAGCTCACTTGGTCTAGCTCACTTGGTCTAGATCACTCAATTATGTTCACATAAACTACAACAAACAGGTTCACACTGTCACCACATTTTCTATATAAGAAAACTGGAACAGAAATAAGCTGCCAAATTACTTGGCTTCTTATAAAAGAAATAGCCAAGTGAATGTTTGGGAAAACAACAGCTCCCGCTATGTGGCACAGGGAGCCCTGGTGGCATAGTGGTTTTCACTTGGGCTGCTACCCACATAGTTCAAAACCACCACCCGCTCTGAGAGAGAAACGTTAGGGCTTTCTACCCCTGTAAAGAGTTGCAGTCTCAGAAACTCACAGGGGCTGCTCTACCCTGTCCAATAGGGTTGCTGAAAGTCAGGGTTGCTGTGAGTCACAAAAGATGCAATGGCAGTGAGTTTTCAGTTTGATTATTAAGCAAAATTATCAAATTCTGAAACTATTGTTTCTCAATCTATCCTCCATCAAGATCTACCTAAACACTTTTAAAAAATTAAGTCATTTTATCGGGGGCTCTTACACCACTTATAACAATGCATACATCAATTGTATCAAGCACATTTGTACCTACGGTACCATCATCATTTTCTTTATACTTGACCCCTTGGTATCAGCTCCTTTTCCCCCCTTCTCTCCCACTCTCCCACCCTCATGAAACCTTGATAAATTATACTTTCATATTTTACAATGTCCAAGGTCTCACTTCACCAATGTTTCTGTTGCTTGTCCCCCTGGGGTGTGAGCGTTAATACATCAATCATTGCTATCAGTTCCCTCTATCTCATCCCTACCCTCATGTTATCACTACTTCCATTACTGTCCCTGAAGGGTTTATCTGTCCTGGATTCTGTGTGTTGAGAGTTCTTATCTGTACCAGTGTACATGCTCTGGTCTAGCCGGCTTTGTAAGGTAGAGCTGAGGTCATGATAGTTGGAGGGAGTGAGCGGGAGAGGAAGCATTGAAGAACTAGACAAATGGTATGTACTGTGGTATGAGTTGGGGTGCCAGCCCCCCACCAGTAATCTTGGGTTCAATAAGCACAATTGTATGGTTGAGATATATAAATATTATATTAAAGTCACCGGGAGCATGAGCGATAGAAGAGACATTACAATAATGCAGTCAGACACAATTCATGGTAGCATGCTCACCTCCTGGATGGCCATGATCTTACCAGCCAGGTCCACGCTCAGTGTGGACGAAGGGAGGTGGGATGGAGACCAGGCAGGAGGCTCAAGGACTGGGCTGGAGGCTGGAGCCCCAGCACAAGGCGGGCTTCCCCAGACAAATGGCGCACAACGTGGGACAATATGAGTTATATCCCATATAACAATTATATGGCCCCATTGGTACGTAGAGTGAATTTGAAAATTGTGCGAAGTGAGGATCCGGTGTGGGGATTGACAGAGAAGTAGTGGAAATAGTGAATTAGAATTTTAAAGAGGATAATGGGAGCAAGGTAAAAGTAAACCTGAAACTTATGGTACCATGCTCTCTACTTACTGAAAAGACAAGGTGTAAAAGTAACGAAGAAAAAGATACAATGTTTTCTAAAAGTAGTAAAAAGGTATAATTCATGGTTCTCAGAGGAAGGAACTTTTGATTTAGAGACCTGGGAGGAGGTCATTGTCAACTTAAAGGAAGCACAGAGATGGGGAGAGTATCCCTATGGAGAAGTGGTCTCTGTGGGTACAAGTTAAGATGGTTTTAAAACTTTTGCAGGAGGAAGAGAATAAGGATGAACAGTCTAGTGAGAAGTCTTGTGTCTATTCAAATCTAGAAAAGCAAGCTAAAGTGTCTGTGAATAAGCATGATTTAGGTTATGAAACTTTAGGAAAAACTGAAAAGGCAGGGATTGGTTTGTTATCTAAAGCCTCCAATTCTAGAACAGAACCTCATTGCCAAAGCCTGTATGCTCTCGCGAGACTGCAGACTCCGAAGGTTTAAAGGTGATACAGTACTAGAGGCAGTGGATTGCAAGATCCAAAGCATGGCTATTAAACAATCCCAGGAAGCTCCCTTGCTTTCAAAGGTAGAGAAAGCCAAGAAGCAGAACAGGCAACGTCTAAGATGCCCAAATTTAAATCAGATGAGAAGCAGTGAGAACGGGTTTCAGGCAGATGAGAAGATTTTAGGCAGAGCTAAAAGAATGAGCCTGAGTCAGAAGGGGACATAGTAAAAGCAACTGCTCTCCTGCTGGAATTTAGTGTAAGAAAGGCCAGAGATTGTAAAACAATCAAGCAAGCCAGCCCTGAAGGTAGAGAGATTAGCTCCAAAGAAATGCAAACTAGGAGAGCTAGCACAGAAGGTGAAGTTCAGGAAGTGGAACTCCAAGATATCCAGATTGAAAAGAGTAGCTCAGAGAATAGACGTAAAGAAGCAAAGTATAGGAAAGCACCTTTACTCTCCAGAGTAGGAAGAGGGATTGCAGAAGAAGATTTAGAATGCAAGATGTCTTATCCTGTTAGAACCAAAAGGAATTCACAGTGCCTTTGCCTTTTAAGTTGCTAAAAGATCTCAAGCAGGCAATCAATGACTAGGGCCCAGACTCACATTTTGTAATTAGCATGATAAGGGCTCTAGCAGAGTCTGACAGCTGGACCCCTACAGATTGGAAAGCTTTAGTGAGAATTTGTCTTTACTCTTCAGAATGCTTGTGATATCAAATGCTATGGAAGGAAGCAGCCCTTGCAAGAGCTGGGAAGAATGCTGAGGATGGGATAGATATAGGAATTCATCAATTGCTAGGGGATGCAAATTATATTACAGTTGAGTCTCAACTACAGTTTACTGAACAGACAATAGGACAGATACATGAGGTTTGCTTAAGGGCCTGGGAAAAGATAATTCCATCAGAAGAGAGAACGCCGCGTTACAGGGCTATAAGACAACAGAATGATGAGCGTTACGCTGACTTTGTGTCCCGACTGGAAGATGCTATTTCCAAATGTGTGAAGAATGTTCAGGCAGTAAGAGACCTAGTGCACAAGCTATCTTATGATTTCTCTAATAAGCACTGTAAAAATGCCTTGCATCCCTACAGCGAACAGGGCACTCTGCTGGGTTATTTTAGGATATGCAGGAATGTAGAGGCAGAGGAATACAAGGCAGACCTCATGGCAGCTTCATTGGCAAACTATATCAGACCTGGAAGAAAGTGCTTTAGTTGTGGGAAGACAAGTCATCTTCAAAAGAGTGTAGGCAGAGCAGGCTGCGGCCAATGTCAGTGCATGGGCCAGGACCATGGAGATCGGGTTTAAACGAACCTGAACTCTGCCTCCATTGTAGGAAGGGAACTCATTGGGCGAGCCAATGTCGTTCAAAAATCAACAGTGAAGGGTCGCCATTAGCAAAGACTTCCCGGTGGGAAAATAGTGGAAGAAGCTTGATGCAGAGCCCTCATAGCAGAGCGTGGTAGGCAAGGTGTCTGCCTACTGGAGCAAAGAAGATCTTTGAGAGAAATCGCCTTTATCTAGCAGCCTCACAGCAGGAGAACAGACCTAGCCAAAGAGGCAAAAACCTAGTCTCTGTTCTCACTGCAGTTGGTTTGAATAACCAAGAGATGGCTCAGAAGCCTTCACAGGAGCTTGATCCTCAAAAGCAGGGACCTCTTATTGAAAGATTAATACAGTTTCTATCAGGAAGATTTAACCTTAGTACTCAAGAAATTAAAATTGATACTGGAGTTGATAAGAGTTGTAAGAAAAAGCCCAAAACTGTGATTGAATCAGAAACGAAGAGCAGTAATTGGGGTCCACTACCTAAAAGAACTATAGGAAGTTTATTAAGAAAGTCCAAAAAAAAAAAAAAAAGAAAGTCCAACATAAATTCTCAAGGTGTTGCTGGAGTTATTGGTCAGGATTGTGAAGAAGAAATTAAGGCAGTAATGAGTTCTGATATACCATGGTTTGTAAAAATGTAGGATCGCTTAAGCCAATTTTCCCTTCCTTGCATTTCTAGAGTAAAAATTTATACCTATCAGGAAAGAGTACTTGAGAAGTTTGACCACCCTATAAATCAAGCAGTCTTCTGGACTGCTGTTGTGGAGAAACAGCGCCCCCACATGGAATTAGAAATGGAAGGAAAAAGGTTTGTTAACTGTGGATGCCGGGTCATTTCCTTAGGGCATTCAGGGGGGCCTAAGGCCCTCCCATTAACTTCCCCTAAAGCCAGCATAGAGGGAATGAGTGAAGTTAACCAAGACAGAATATTGCAAGGTAAAATCATACAGTGTGAGAAGCCTGAAAGGCAAAATGGCTCAATTGAGCCTATAACCTTATTGGTAAGCCTGGAGAAAAAAATGTCTGCTTGGTAAGTTACTTCAAGATCAGCTGAACAAATTTATTAAGAATTTTTTCAGTCTTTCAAAGTATGATAAGAAGTTCTCCCAATTAGTTAGCTCTCTTAATTCTCTGAGGGATGGGAGCCAGTATTTACATAACAATGAAGGTTAGCTAACTAGTACTTTTACTGGTTCAAGATCTAGCAATGCTTTACTATTTAAATTGTTAAAACAGAAGGAGGAGAAGAGGAATCTTATGTGTGACAAAGTTCATTTACTCATTTTAACTAAAAAATTTTTCTCCTTACTAAAAGCTTGTAATAAAATTAGGGAAGATAAACACGTTTTCAATTCTACAGAGAAAATTGATCCTAAGAAATCTGAGGATGATGGAAACTGTGTTTGGGATCCAGGTCCATTCACCTGGAGAAAAGGCTATGCATGTATGTTTTTTACAGAATAAAACTGATGGACTCCCTTTAAAAGGACGCAACCACCTTTGGAGAAAGATGGACAAGGAAGAGATGGAGAGGCCAACCAATATTAATCATAAATCCTTTTTTCAGGTTAATGATACCCCAAAGAGAGGGGCTATTTCTTTATATTTTCACAGGCAAAGGAGATAGGTGGATTTCTCTTCAGCCAGCAAGGCCCAGAAGAAAGCGGGTCACTGTTATTGAAGTTATTCAAAACGGCAAGAAGACCTCGAAGATTCCTGAGAATGGCGATTGCTGACTGCTGAGATATTTCTTCCATTGCTGACGCTGTCTAAGAGACACTCTGGGATGCTATCATAACTGAACATTTTATACAATGTGACTGGAATATTACTGCAGACTGCTTTGCTGAAAGGTCAAGATTTTGAATTTGTCAATGCTATAATGTGATTGGAATGTAACTGATTTCTGTATAACCACTTATCCTTATAATAAGACATTGCATGATTGGAATTTGATTAGGAAACATTTGCAAGGGTTTAAGGGAAACATTTCATTAGATATTGATCAGCTTAAAAAGGATATTTTCTATACATTCAAAGACAAGCTTGAGGCTTCTCCTGGCTCTGATGTGATTAAGCAATTGAGGAGTAGCATGGAAGGGTTGGACCCGCGAGCTTGGGGGCAAAGTACTTCACATAGCTTAAGTTCCAGTCTGACTGTGTTTTTTATCATAATTGTGATGCTTGCAGTCTCATGTCACTTCTATAGGAAGCTAATAGATATGAAAAGAGACCATGTTGCCTCCGTGACACTATTGAATCTTAAACAAAATGCAGAGAGGGGAAATGTGGGATACTAGCACCAAGGGAAATAATACTGGGACTTATTCCCTGACTGGTACAGAGGGAATCTGGGAGACTAATGTTCCATGGCTGGAAGACCACCACTCTGTTAGTTGGAGATATACTCCAAGTTCATGTTCCTGCGGTAATCTATCATTTCCACAGATTCTCCCTTAAAGCTGTGCTGCCTTAAAGTGAGCGCATGGCTGATACATTCTCCCTATAGAAGCAGACATTCCTATTTGGCTCTATTTCTTCCCACCGCAGTATCCAATCTCTCTCATACCTTCCTCCAATAACAGATGGGAATAAGGGGACTTTACCCCCAGTGCCTGGATTCTAAATGTTTCTATCAAGCCTGAATTTTTGGCTATATTAATTGGATCATGAAGTTTTGCCTTTACAGCTTTAAATGTATAGAAAATGATTTAAAAACACGTCAGTCACGCCCACCACAGGTTTCCCGCTCCTAAAACTCACTTCCGTGCAAAAAGACACCTGAGTGGCAGGCGGGTTGGGCCGCCCGCGTAGACTCCACGGCGCCAACGCCGCTCTCCGCTGAGGCGCCCTCAGGAGGCGCCCGAACGCGCCCCGCCCCGCCCCCCCCCCCCTGTTGGGGACGTCCGGCGGAGCCTCAGCAAGGCATCCCGAGGGCGGCCAGGCTCGGGCTCGTTCTTCGAGCCGGCAGGAAGCGCAGCACCGGCGCCGGAGCCTCCGGCCGGGATCTCCAAGAGCTAGCCGCCGCGACCCGCCGCGACCCCCCGCCCTCGGCCGCCCTCAGCCGCGCCGCATCCGGGTCCGCTGCCGCTCTCACCTGCGCGGCGCCCCGCCCCGCGCAGTGCGCTCCGGATCCGTGTGCCGTCAGTAGCCCCAGCCGCCGCGACCGCCCCGCGCGGTCACCTCCCGCCTGCCCGGCGCCGCACTGCGCCCGCCCGCCGCCCGCCGCCCACGGCCAGGGCCCGTTCAGCCGCCTCCGCCGCCCGGACCGGCGGAGCACGTGCGCCCGCGCCTCCCAGCGAGCTGCACGGCCGGCCGGGGCCTCCAGCTGCCTTTCTGGAGCCTCTCCTGGAGGGTCCTGAGGGACCGCAGAGCCCCCGGACCCCTGCCTTCTGGAGCGGCCCGCAGCCGCCTCGCGGGGACCCCTCTGCCTCGGCGTTCCCTCGCAGCCCTTCGCCCCACTTGTGCCCCGCGGCGCCGCAGACCCCAGAACCCCCTTCCTGAGCGTAGGAGTGCGGGGATGTTGCCCCGCACCGTCGATGGCCGTTGAAAGGCTGAAGTTCCCACTTCCAAGTTCAAGAATATTCTGTGTGTTCATTTTTGTGATAACAGCTAACACTTGGCTGCAGTTTCATCGGTTAACCAATTCTTTTCGTATTCTGCTCGCCTGTTCGCTTTTGTCTCAACCAGGAAATGTCACGCCCCTCATTCTTGGATCACAGTTGAATTTTTTATTGATTATAAACCCTAATGTCGACTTACTGTAAAGCACCTGTACGAGGAAGCTTCAAAAATTCATGGGAAATTATCTTCTCTTTTCATTCCTTTCTCCCACGATCTTTCCGAAGCTCCCGCGTGTTGTGATGCCAGTGTACAATTAGTAAAGCCACTCTGGCAAATAATTCAGTAGTCTGGGATATAATTTAGAACTATATGCTATGCAAAGCAAAGGTGGCAAAACAATCCAGTGGTAAAGGAATACTTTGGTTAATGAGTGGTTGAATTGGCTGAATTTACAAGAAATCAAAGGAAGGAGCATACTACATTCAAAAATAAACTCCAGGAGGATTAGAGCGATAAAATATTCAAAGCATTAAAAACTTAGAGGGATTTATTTTCGAGGGTAGCAATTTAGCTTTAGTGAGGTGGAAACTTTAAGCAAGACACGAAGGTTCATGTCTTTAAAGGAAAGATAAAGCTATTTGACTATATACAGATGTTTTTACCTTTTAGCATGGTATCACAATGACAAGAAAAGTGTTTTAAAAGAACAATTGGCTATGCAAAACGCATGGCAATCTAACATAAAGTTTCTATAAATTATTTTTCCAGACAAATTGCTCGGTTCTATATGTTTTTAATACAGGCAATGCATACACACAGACAACTAACAGAAGAGAGGTTCATAAGCATGATTCATAAACATTGAAAAGATGCCTAATGTCATTGAAAGCCCTGGAAACATAAAGGGTTGAGATATAAATATTAAAGTCATTGGGAGCATGAGAGATAGAAGAGATATTACAATAATGCAGTCACACACATATCATGGTAGCATTGCTCACCTCAGCCCCACTTGGTGGTCCACATGGAGAGAGGGGGAAGGGAAGGAGGACAAGGGGAATTGGAAACGGGAGGGTAAAGACATACATCACAGGAAGGACTTGGACTATGTTATACAGCAGTGAGAAGGGGTGGTCTAGGGGCATACATGCAATAGGAAGAGGAGGGATTGGGGGTATACAGGTGACAAAATGGGCGGATCCTACATTTAGAATGGCAGCTTAACTTTGACCTGTTTTCTGGATCTCCATATGAACCATTATCAGTAGGGTGTGAACTCCACCTACTGGAACCAAGCTAATGGTTCCAAGTTTTAGAGAAAAGCAATCCATTGTCTCCACCAGCAGGGAGCAGAGACTGCAGTCTGGCAGCATTGCCTTGAGGGACCTTGCAAGCATCTGGCCCACACACATTATCCCTCTAGTAGGAATCAACCCAGTTAACTTACATTGGGGCTTTTAATCTCCAGACTATATATTTTTATTGGAGTAGAAAGCCTCATCTTTCTTCCCTGGAGCTGGCTGGTGGTTTTGAAGAGTGAAACCTTGTGGTTAACCGCCCAACCCATAACCTTCTATGGCACTAGAGCTCCATGACTCTGAACTAGCAACGTAAAATGCTTTGCCCTCAGGCAGAGTTTGTTTGCTTCCACCCACTCCTCTGGCCAGCCTGGTGAGGAGTAGTCTAGCCCTCAAGAACTTGCCTGAGTATGCCCTTGATGGGAATTGGGGTACTGAGGTTGCACGTTCATGCCCTGACCAAGATGGTTGGAGGGCCCTGAACCAGTCCTGTAAACTTTTCTAATCTGCAATAATGTATTTACTCCAATCATGGTCCCTTTCCCATTTCTGTAGTCACATTTCCAACTGTGATGGTCTGATCTGCTGGGAACTTGACTTTTAAAGGGGCTTCCTTTGTTTTCCATGTGACCGAGCTGTTGTGAATCCTTCAGTCCCCATTATGGCCTCATGCTTACGGTCTCCCTCAACCAGATGATTTGTTTTTTCTGGACTTTGTCCCATTCAAGATTTAACAAGGGGGTCTCTGTAAATTATATTTGAACTTCGAGTCTTCTCCCTGATCTAAAACAATGCACACAAAAATATATACCAATTCGATCATTTCTACATGTACAATTTGCTAACATTCATTATATTTCTGAAATTATGTAGCCATTCTCACTGTCCTTTTCCAATTCCAAATTTCCATCACACACATAAGCTCACTGCCCCTTAAACTTTTCACCTAACCTTCCAAGTTCCTGTGTCAATCTGATCACAGACAGATTATTCTTTAAAAGAGCACAATGTCTAAAGCAGATCTTCTTCACTGATTCAGCTTTTGGTTGGCTTTAAAAAGACTTTACAAAAATCAAATCTGCTGCTATCAAGTTAATGCTGACTCATAGTGAATACCCCCTATGGGCTTCTGAGACTGTAACTGTTTACAGGAGTAGAAAGGCCCACCTTTCTCCTGCAGAGCGGCTGGTAGTTTCAAACTGCTGAGCTTGTGGATCGCAGCCCAACATGAGTGCCCAGCAAAGAGCACCCAGAGAAACTGAGCCCCACATCCTTAAGCCACATGAGCCATGGAGTCGGGCAGAGTTGAGATGCAGTCCTCCCCAAAGCCTTCAGAAACAACAAGAAGCCTTCAGAGACATCAAGAAGGATCACTAACTCTTTTGGTAGCCAAAAGAACGATCAGCCCCATAGTCAAGAGGCAGGACAAGTATCAGTGGCTCTGGCCAGACTGGAGGGGCTCACTCAAGGCCATTCCAGGCCAGGGCCAGGTACCTGTGTCTGGCTTCGAGTACTCCAGGCACAGAATCTCTGACTCATGGGCCTCCACCTTCAGCATTTCACTCAGGAACTGCAATTCGTAGACCCTGCAAAATGAGAAGAGAGGAGAGCCCGTTCAGTGCCAGGCAGCGGGGGGAAAGAATCATCACCCACCCCCTTCCACCTTTTCCTCTCCATCAAGAGCTGTTTTACTTTACCTTTTGGGTGGAACCTTTAGAAAAATGAGTCAAGATATGTCACATTCAACTCTCTCACCTGGTCTCCCTTCGTATTAATGTTTTATGCACTACAGTACACAGTGATAAGGACCACGGAGGTCACACTGGAACAACATTATTAGACTTTATTTAAATGTCACCAGCGGGGGTTGCTCTGAGTTGGAATCAACCCAATGCCAATGAGTTTGTTTGTTTATCCCACGAATGTACTTCTTCTGCTCCAGGATCCCAGGAGCCCCCACGGCACATGGGTGTCATCTGTCCCAGTCTAGAACGGCTTTCAGTCTTTGCTTGTCTTTCCTACCCTGACACCTGGGAGAGTGTGATAAGTTACTCTGGCAGGTGTACCTCAAATGAAGGTTGCCTGATGTTTCCTCATGACTATCCTAAGTTCCTTATACATTTGGGTCAAGAATACCAGACACAATGCTAGGAGGAGGCTGCATGGAAAAACAGAACTAAAAGAAACTTTCCATCAACGTTGGTTGTTGTTGTTCAACATTTTATTGGGAGTTCTTAAGAGTCATAACATTTTCTGGGAACATTTTGAAACCTCTCAGTGTACCCTCTCACCAGATTCATGCTGCTGCCACGGGATGTTAACCTTAATGACTTGGCTAAGGGTGGGTTTTGCCGTTTCTTCATTGTCAAGTTAGTATCTTTCCCTTGGAGATAATAAATTTTGTCCCCACCCCTTTTCAGCTAAACCCTCCTGAACCTCTGTCCTTGGGGGCCTAAAGTTCCCCCATCCTGTCCCCTGGAGGCAACGGCTTGTCCCATAGCAAGCAAGTCATAATGATTAGCTCTTGTCTTTAACAAGTAAAGGAATATACATTAACCAAGCACCTAGTAAGTACTAGGCATTCTAAATCTCCCACTTACATGGTCTCCTGTTCGTAAAAATCAAATGCATCAGGTATGTCATTTCACAATTGCAGAAACTAAGGTTTGGTCAAGTCCAGGAACATGTCCAAAGAGGCCAAGCTAAGACTGCACAGGGGCATACTGAAAAACGTCTGAGATGAGTCAGCACTAAAATCCCCTCCCATCCTCAGAGCCAATTAACAGATACGAAGGGACCCAGGGGCACAGCTTGGGGAGCAAGGGTGCTGGAGGAAACAAATTCCACACTTGAGGAACCCCAGCTCCTAATGGTAGGCCAGGAAACACGGTCAGTCTCAGCAGACCTGGCCCACGTACCTCTACACTCCAGACGCAGGAGGAATGATAGAGAGCTGAATACACCTTGCCCACTTTCTTGGGGTCCTTCACATCCCAGACATAAGTACTATGGTCATTGTACACACAAGACAGCCACGGATTTGCAGGATCAAAGGTCAAGGTGATGGTGTCCCGATACTTCGCATTGGCCACTCCAGCGAAAAGGCGACTGAGGAAAGAGGGGGTCAGGGTGTCCAGGGCAGACAGGGCAAACTGGTGAGTTAGCGCTAATGAAAAGGGGCACTAAAGGGAGGAGCAGCAGGTTGGCCAGCAGTCACTGGAGAAAGAACGCAGCGGCTGGCCTGGCATTCCTTGCCATGGGGCTCTGCAAAAGAACACAAGCTATTTCATAGCCCCCAACATCAGGCGGGGACAGTGTGTGGCCGTGATGCAGCCAAGCAGATGTCAGGCCCTTCTAGACTCACGTCAGAGGAAAAGGAAGGGCACTGTGCAAACCAGTCATGGTCATATATCATTTCCTGCCATTTGCAGATTTAGCCCACTCCTTCCCTGAATGAGAAATTAATATACCCAACTGCAGAACTGCCCCGCTTCCTGACAGCACTGAAACCAGAGCAAAACTTCACTTCCTGCAATCACCCAACCCAAGGCCCGAGGCTACAATAAGACCCTCCTACCTTAGCTGCTACCCAGGACCACCCTGAGGGAGAAAGGCCTGCTCCGTCAGGTTTCCAGCCTCTCTCAGAAACCCTAAGGAACTGCCCGTCTGTCCTAGCTGTGGTGTTTACAGGACAATGCATTACCACACTGCAGACTCAGATTACCACGGTTGCCCACAGTGAGCAACAAATGCTAAAAGACCCACCTGTGCTTGACTGCAAGGGTCTTCCCAGAGGTCTATGTGTGCCCTCCTCTCCTTGCAGCATGCCAGGGACGGCCTGGCACAGAGTGGGGCTTTGACAGGACTCAGGGGCCCACCCGCACCGCTCACCTGGCCTCTGTGATGCTGGCAATGTCTGTCCCCAGGGCATGGGGCCGGGGCAGCGTGCTGAGGAAGTGCAGGTTGAAGGGGTTGAAAAGGCACACGGTACCGTCAGCACAGCCGCAGAAGATGTAGTCCTGGCTCACCGAGATGCAGTGGGCCACTGTGGTCTGTGAGCACAGAAGCCACAGTCAGCAAGGGCGTCTGTCCACTCCTTCACCGGACACCTCAACAGCCATGAGCCAAGAGGCAAGGACAAGCGCAAGGCAGGCCAGCTGCCCTGGGCAGAGCCCCTCAATGCCCCTCCCTCTAACAGCAGCTGGCCAGAGGGCCCACAGCCCCGTGCAATTAGGGGGAAGGAGTCAGCAAGCCTTATAAGGCACCTGAGGTTTGGGCAAAGACACACCCAGAAAAGGCCGGCCCAGAGAAAGGCAGCAGAGGCAGCGGACAGGGCCAGCACACTTACTGTGATGCTGTCTGTGTGCTGAGCAGAAGAGGAAAGCAGAGGAAGAGGCAGAGACAGAGAGGGCGAGCAAGCAGAGAGGTTCCCAAACACCTTCCTCCGCCTGGGGCCTCCCCCAGCGTGCATGCAGACTCAGGTGCCCTGGAGCCCGGAGGTGACAGACGGGAGGGTGCCGACAAAGCATTCACTTACACTCAGCTCCACCCACTTGTCCAACAGTCTCCGGGTCACTGAACTCGCACAGCGGCCCTGAGGATGTGATACAGAAGGTGCTGTCAGTCTTCTTCCCGCGGCCACAGGCTACATCAGTGAACAGTTTGTTCCGCAGGTTCCCCCAGCAGCCCGGAGCGGCCCAGCAGGGGTACAGTGGCATTCACCTGTGGAGACCCACCACAGGTGCCACCCACACACCCTGCAGGCTACCCCCTGGAAAGCAGGCCCTGGGGAGGGAGGGAGAAGGCTTCCCTTGCATATTGACATAGCACCTGGCCCAGCTGAGACTTCCAAGGGGCTTTTGAGCATGCAGAAGGGGGCGCAGGTGGAACATATCTGGGCAGACCCCACCCTAGTGGCTACTTGCTGCCTCACCTTTGAGGTCTTGCTGTCATCGAGGTACCAGAACTTGATGTGCCGGTTGCCTGCAGTGACAAAGTAGCTGCAGTCCTCAGAGAAGGATACTGCTGTCACCTGACTGGACACCTTGTTGGAAGCCACTACAATGTTTTTCTGGAGAGAAAGTCAAGGGAAATCAAGGCTCTGCTTCTAGGAGCTGAGGGAAAAGAAACTTACACACTGAAGGTTAGACAAGCTGTGAACTTGACCTCTCCTTCTGCCCCTTCTTCAGCATCCTAGATACCCAGTTGCTCCTTTCTGCTCAGAGTTCTCTAGAAAGGGACTGAGGCCAGCAGGCGGAAGTAAAGGCCACCGGTCAGCAGTTTCTTGGCTCCCCTCCCGGCCCCGCCTGTCCTGAGGCCAGCAGCCCACTCACCTTCCAGGCCCAGACATTGACGATCATGTCATGCTGGTAGCCCACTGAGACAATGTACTTGGCACTGGATGAGAAGGCCACACATGCCATGCCATACTTATGCTCCTGAAGCTCCGCCACCAGGCTGCGCTCCGACACGTCCCATACCCGCACAGCAGGCATGTGTCCACTCTGCAGGGACCGAAGACCCCGAAGTAAAGGCCAGAGGCTATCAAAAGAGATAGTGTCTGCGGTCTTAAAGGCTTGAAGGTGAGCAAACGGCCATCTGGCTCAGAAGCAAAAAAGCCCACATGGAATAAGCACACCAGCCTGTGCGATCACAAGGTGCCAAAGGGACCAGGTATAAGGCATTATGCAATATATATATATATATATATATATATATATATATATATATATATATATATATATATATATATATATATATATATATATGGTATAAGGCATTATGTGGGGACCCGTGGTGCTGACCCACACGGCGTCACCGTGAGTTGGAATGGACTCCTTAGAAACGGGTTTAGTAAGCAGCACAAAGAGGAAACTCCTTGGTGAACTGGAGGACACGGTAGCTGAAACCATGGGCTCCAACATACTACCCCTGAGGCTGGCAAAGGACCGGGCAGTGCTGCCTTGTGTTGCAAAGAAGGTCCCTGTGATGTCAGAATGACTGGACAGCACTAACAACAACAAAGGATGTCAGGCCCCTTCACTTCCCCAGACCACTGACCAGGTTCAAAGACCCGCATGCGAGTATAGTTTCACAGTTAGACGTGTTTAGAAAAAATAATGTTTGCAAAAGTAAAATCTTGGTTTACATTTTACAGAGCATGCACAATTAGTAGAACTCTTAAGGTCCACCGGAACCTGTTTAGGGTCCCCTCCACTTGCTCACCACCGATAAGTCGATTCTGACTCATATTGATCCTACAGGAGAGGTTAAAATTTCCCCTGTGGGTATTTCTGAAACTGTAGCTCCTTATGGGAATAGAAAGCCTCCTCTTTCTCTGCAGCTGGTGGGTTCAAACTGCCAACCTTGTCTTTAGCAGCTCAGGACTGACTTGTATCTCTATGAAACCAAAATCTACCTCACTGCCAGGGAGGTGATGCTGACTCATAGTGACCCTATGAGGCAGAGTAGATCTGTCCCTGTGAGTTTCTGAGACTGTAACTCTTTATAGGAGTAGACAGACTCTTCTTCCCACGGAGTGGCTGGTGGTTTCAAAGTGCTGACTTTGGTGTTAGCAGCCCAACATGCAAACACTATGCCACCAAAGCTACTTTTGTACCCCTATAAGTAGATAAATATTTCTCTTATATCTGTGTTTCAACCAAAGGCATGGCTATAAAGGAAAAAAGGCCATGAGTGTCAAGAATGATTTGAAAATGTGGAGTTCTTTTGGGAAAGGATATATATATACTTGTGTAAATAAATAGAATTCTGACGGCAAGAGTGGTCAGGAGTTGGACTGTTAATCTCAAGGTCAGCAGTTTGAATGACCAACCGCTCCTCTGGAGAAAGAGGAGATTTTCTACTCCTCTAAAGAATCACAGTCTCAGAAACCCACGGGGGCCATTTTACTCAGTCCCATGGGCCTGTGAGTTGGAATGGACTTGATGGCAGTGAGGGCATGTAAATATGCAAACACCCACCTCGGACTTAGGATTTGACCTGCTCCCTCAGCCCCGTGAGCATCTGCAGCCATGGACTTGGCCTTCTGTGAAGAACCCATTAGTGCACCACCACAAAGAGAATGAGTTTCCTCTGTGTCAGTCCATTACCCTGCCAACGTTCAGGATGGAGCCAACACCCTTGGTCTCCCAGAGAAATTGGCTCAACATACCCCTGATGTGGTTGCATGACATAGGACACTCATGCAATGCACTGCATGTGCTCTATTTAATGCACTATCACCAACAAGTCTACATGGGTGGTAACTCTGAAAACCTTGCCCAAACAGCTGGCTTCACCAAAGTATATGGAGTCATGTGGAGTCGTCGACCAGTTCGACTCTGCACTGGCTGTACGTTGGCATTGCCAAGGGGGCTTTCTCACTGACCGTGACCTGAATCCTGCTTCCACTAAGTCTTGCTTCATTGGTCTGGGATGGCGCCAGGCCAATGGGAGGCTTGAAAGCTCCTAAGGGATTCCAAAGTATGACCAAGGGTGAACACTACTGCTTTTGGCCATCACATCCGGGAAGGCCCTTGGGACTTTGCCACTCAAAGTATGATAGGTCAAGGAACCAGCAACATCAGCATTAGCTTCTCCCATGCTAATGCCATCGAGTTGATGCTGACTCATAGTGACCCTACAGGACAGGGTAGAACTGCCCTTGTGGGTTTCCCAGACTGTCACTCTTGCCCGGAGTCTACAGCCTCATATTTCTCCCAAGGAGTGGCTGGTGGTTTAGGACTACTGTCCTTGTGGTTAACAGCCCAAGAGTACCAGGGCCTCTAGAACTGCTGGATCCTAGACCCCCCACCCTGAACCCACAAAATCAGAATCTGCCCCCCAGCCCGATTTCCAGGAACCTGGGTAAGTGCATGCATGTGAAAGTTTAAGAAATACTTCCTTAGAAACCATTACTTTCCAGAACAAACTCCTCCTGCCAGAGGTGCATAAATGGAAGCCCATTAGGCCATGCTCGCCTAGAAGCAATTTGAGGTCTCAGTGCTCCTATATCCTGGCTGTCATCCAGATTTCCTTATTCTCACCTGGACTGTTGTCACTGCAGCAGGTATTGGTGAGTCCTCAGCACGAACAGCCCCAAATTAGGTCTAGAGACACAGCTCCCATTTCAGAGTAGTACAATCCACAGTGTACTGTAGAGTTTCTGGCTTTTACTGGCTTGGGGTAGGGTCTAGTGGGAAATGCATCTTAGCAAGAGCCATTATGTATTCTGGATGTGCACAATGAGTTTGTCTTGAGGCATATTTATGTCTGATGTTGTTATGTATTCTCTTTCTATCCCATGCAACGTTATTTTTTTTGAAAATTTATATTTGCTTTTAATTACCCAGACATATAAGTGATTTATAGCTAGGTCTGATCGATTGGAATCAGATGACCACGCCTGGATTAACCATGGGTCCTGGTGACCATTAGGCACTTCTTTCCATAGTCCAAGTGCCCGTTAGTTAACCTAGATAGTCAAAGTGCCTGCTAGGTAACCTAAATAGTCCAAGTGCCCGCTAGGGAACATACATAGTCCAAGTGCCCGCTAGGTAACCTAGATAGTCCAATTGCCCGTTAGCTAACCTAGATAGTCAAAGTGTCCGCTAGTTAACCTACATAGTCCAAGTGCCCGCTAGGTAACCTATATAGTCCAAATGCCCGCTAGGGACCCTAATAGTCCAAGTGCCCGCTAGTTAACCTAGATAGTCCAAGAGCTCGCTAGTTAACCTACATAGTCCAAATGCCCGCTAGGTAACCTAGACAGTTCAAGTGACCACTAGGTTACCTACATAGTCCAAGTGCCCGATAGGGAATCTACATAGTCCAAGTGCCCGCTAGTTAACATAGATAGTCCAAGTACCCGCTAGGAAACGTACATAGTCCAAGTGCCTGCTAGGTAACCTAGATAGTCCAAGTGCCCGCTAGTTAACCTACATAGTCCAAGTGCCTGCTAGGTAACCTAGATAGTCCAAGTGCCCAATAGTAAACCTACATAGTCCAAGTTCCCCCTAGGTAACCTAGATAGTCCCAAGGCCCGCTAGGTAACCTACATTGTCCTAGTGCCCCTTAGTTAACCTACATTCTCCAAGTGAACGATAGGGAACCTACATAGTCCAAGTGTCCGCTAGGTAACCTACATAGTCCAAAGCCCGCTAGTTAACCTACATAGTCCAAGTGCCCGTTAGGTAACCCAGATAGTCCTAATGCCCGCTAGGGAACCCACATAGTCCAAGTGCCCGCTAGGGAACTTACATAGTCCAAGGGCCCGCTAGGGAACCTACATAGTCCAAGTGCCCGTTAGTTAACCTAGATAGCCCAAGTGCCGGCTAGGTAACCTAGATAGTCCAACAGCCCGGTAGGTAACCAACATACTCCAAGTAACCGCTAGGTAACGTAGATAGTTCAAGTGCTAGCTAGGTAACCTAGATAGTCAAAGTGCCCGCTAGATAACCTACAAAGTCTAATTGCCCGCTAGGTAATCTATATAGTCCAAATTCCCGCTAGGGAGCCTACATAATCCAAATGCCCGCTAGGTAACCTAGATAGTCCAAGGGCCAACACATGCCATCGAGATGAGGGGAGGGAAACTATTAGCAAGAGGTCTTATTGATATGTAAGTGTTATCTGAGATTCACAGACTTGAAAGGACATGGCGGCAGATCCCAACATCACAGTTCCAGGTGGGACTACAGAAGCAAGAATAGGACAAGGATTGGGACCTGTGTTAAACAGGACAGTTTACAAGAGTGGTCCAGGGCCAAACAACCAAGGCTTTGGGGGCATGACTCATGACCGTGCAGCCCAGAATGGCAGCCTCGATTCAAGGATACACTTAGGCAAGTCTCTAAGCCCCACCATGGGCTGCCTAAGGGGTAATCCACTTTCCAATGCCCTCTGCCTGGTGGCAAGAGTGTTCACATCCCTGGTCAATGGTCTGAAGGAATTCACTGGAAGCTTAATCCACGTGGGGACTGTGCAAATAGAATTTTGGCTTTCACTGTTATCCACATACTTCTGAAAATTGTGAATTCTCAGAATTTCAGTTGAAAGGTAGGCTTGATGATCTGCTTCTGAGGGGTCACTATGGTGCACACAGCAGGTCACTGTGCATGCACACCGGAATCAGTTCAACAGCAGCCAACAGCATTCTCCCTTATGTTGCTTGATGTTTGTTTTATGCCCACATCTCCTCTCTCTCTCTCTCTCTCTCTCTCTCTCTCTCTCTCTCTCTCTCTCACACACACACACACACTGGTATTTCAAAAAGTCCCTGAAAAATTCCATTCTCTTTTGATTCCTTGTTCCACTAACTTTTGGGAGCCTGCTTGTGTGCATATATGACACCATTTGTTTGCTGAAAGTGAGGAGGAATTGAACCACTTGCTGAAGATCAAGGATTGCAGCCTTCAATATGGGTTACAATTCAATATAAGGAAGACCAAAATCCCCAAAACTGGACCAATAGGTGATAAACAGAGAAAAGGGCTTCAGTTGTCAAGGATTTTGTCTTGCTTAGATCCACTATCAATGTTCATAGAAACAGCAGTCAGGAGATCAAAAGATGTATTGTAATGGGTAAATCTGCTGCAGAAAACCTCTTTATAGTGTTGAAGAACAATGATGTTACTCTGAGGACTAAGGTGCACATGACCTAAGCCATGCTATTTTCCATTGCATCATATGCATGTGAAAGTTAGACACTGAATAAGGAAGGCTGTAGAAGAACAGATGCATCGAATTGTGGTCCACCAGAAGACTACTGACAGTACCATGGACTGCTGAAGGACTGACCAATCTGTATCAGAAGAAATAAGGCCAGAGTGCTGCTTAGAGGCAAGGATGGCAAGACGCCATCTTACATACTTTGGACATGTTGTCAGGAGAGACCAGTCCCTGGAGAAGGACATCCTATTTGGTACAGTGGAGAAGCCATGAAACAGAGGAGGTCCTCGAAGAAGTGGATGGACTCAGTGGCTTCATCGGTGGTTCAGGCACAGGAACAATTGTGAGGATGGTGCACGACCCTACAGTGTTTCATTCGGTTGTATGTGAGGTCACGACGAGTCCAAGTGTCCTCAATGGCACGCAACAACAACTAGCCAGAGCAGAGAGGAGCAATCTGCCCTCTGGGACTTCCCTGGGAAGGTCCTCAATGGAAATTGGGAAAGTCTAAGACCCTATGGTCATGAGTTATAGTGGTCGGAAGGCCCCAGAACAAATCCAGTAAGCCTTTCTAATCTGTGATCGTCTCCATGTCTCCATAATGGCCCCATTCTCACTTATGTAGTCCTGCCTGAGAGAGTGATGAATTGCTCTGCCTCCAATCACATTTTTGTGGCAGATTTCATCCATTTCTATAATTAGCGACATGGCCACACAGCCTTTGGACCCCATTATGGCCTCATGCTTATGGTCTCCTTCATCTAAATCATTTCTCCTACTTTTGTCTTTCTTCATTAATTGAATATCTGAGATACATATGGAAGGGGCATTATCTCTACAATAAGAGAAAGGGATGAGGTGGTGGTGGTATGGAGTGGGGTGGCACACCATCTCAGAGAATGAGAACAGCTGTTTCAATGGTTCCCACTGCAGTGTGGAAACTGCAGGTACACTAAAAGAGGACAGCAATGACAGCATTAAGGTCTTAGAGCTTAAGGACTCCCTCCCTCCTTAGGCCTCTCTTTCAACTATAAAATGTAGCTCTAAAATGCAGAGCTTCTCGGACACAGCTTGGAGGAAGCCTGTGGATCCAGGAAAGCCCCAATCTCAGCAGAACCAATTTGGCAATCCACAGGTCTGATTTTTGACCAGTCAGCTCACTTGGTCTAGCTCACTTGGTCTAGATCACTCAATTATGTTCACATAAACTACAACAAACAGGTTCACACTGTCACCACATTTTCTATATAAGAAAACTGGAACAGAAATAAGCTGCCAAATTACTTGGCTTCTTATAAAAGAAATAGCCAAGTGAATGTTTGGGAAAACAACAGCTCCCGCTATGTGGCACAGGGAGCCCTGGTGGCATAGTGGTTTTCACTTGGGCTGCTACCCACATAGTTCAAAACCACCACCCGCTCTGAGAGAGAAACGTTAGGGCTTTCTACCCCTGTAAAGAGTTGCAGTCTCAGAAACTCACAGGGGCTGCTCTACCCTGTCCAATAGGGTTGCTGAAAGTCAGGGTTGCTGTGAGTCACAAAAGATGCAATGGCAGTGAGTTTTCAGTTTGATTATTAAGCAAAATTATCAAATTCTGAAACTATTGTTTCTCAATCTATCCTCCATCAAGATCTACCTAAACACTTTTAAAAAATTAAGTCATTTTATCGGGGGCTCTTACACCACTTATAACAATGCATACATCAATTGTATCAAGCACATTTGTACCTACGGTACCATCATCATTTTCTTTATACTTGACCCCTTGGTATCAGCTCCTTTTCCCCCCTTCTCTCCCACTCTCCCACCCTCATGAAACCTTGATAAATTATACTTTCATATTTTACAATGTCCAAGGTCTCACTTCACCAATGTTTCTGTTGCTTGTCCCCCTGGGGTGTGAGCGTTAATACATCAATCATTGCTATCAGTTCCCTCTATCTCATCCCTACCCTCATGTTATCACTACTTCCATTACTGTCCCTGAAGGGTTTATCTGTCCTGGATTCTGTGTGTTGAGAGTTCTTATCTGTACCAGTGTACATGCTCTGGTCTAGCCGGCTTTGTAAGGTAGAGCTGAGGTCATGATAGTTGGAGGGAGTGAGCGGGAGAGGAAGCATTGAAGAACTAGACAAATGGTATGTACTGTGGTATGAGTTGGGGTGCCAGCCCCCCACCAGTAATCTTGGGTTCAATAAGCACAATTGTATGGTTGAGATATATAAATATTATATTAAAGTCACCGGGAGCATGAGCGATAGAAGAGACATTACAATAATGCAGTCAGACACAATTCATGGTAGCATGCTCACCTCCTGGATGGCCATGATCTTACCAGCCAGGTCCACGCTCAGTGTGGACGAAGGGAGGTGGGATGGAGACCAGGCAGGAGGCTCAAGGACTGGGCTGGAGGCTGGAGCCCCAGCACAAGGCGGGCTTCCCCAGACAAATGGCGCACAACGTGGGACAATATGAGTTATATCCCATATAACAATTATATGGCCCCATTGGTACGTAGAGTGAATTTGAAAATTGTGCGAAGTGAGGATCCGGTGTGGGGATTGACAGAGAAGTAGTGGAAATAGTGAATTAGAATTTTAAAGAGGATAATGGGAGCAAGGTAAAAGTAAACCTGAAACTTATGGTACCATGCTCTCTACTTACTGAAAAGACAAGGTGTAAAAGTAACGAAGAAAAAGATACAATGTTTTCTAAAAGTAGTAAAAAGGTATAATTCATGGTTCTCAGAGGAAGGAACTTTTGATTTAGAGACCTGGGAGGAGGTCATTGTCAACTTAAAGGAAGCACAGAGATGGGGAGAGTATCCCTATGGAGAAGTGGTCTCTGTGGGTACAAGTTAAGATGGTTTTAAAACTTTTGCAGGAGGAAGAGAATAAGGATGAACAGTCTAGTGAGAAGTCTTGTGTCTATTCAAATCTAGAAAAGCAAGCTAAAGTGTCTGTGAATAAGCATGATTTAGGTTATGAAACTTTAGGAAAAACTGAAAAGGCAGGGATTGGTTTGTTATCTAAAGCCTCCAATTCTAGAACAGAACCTCATTGCCAAAGCCTGTATGCTCTCGCGAGACTGCAGACTCCGAAGGTTTAAAGGTGATACAGTACTAGAGGCAGTGGATTGCAAGATCCAAAGCATGGCTATTAAACAATCCCAGGAAGCTCCCTTGCTTTCAAAGGTAGAGAAAGCCAAGAAGCAGAACAGGCAACGTCTAAGATGCCCAAATTTAAATCAGATGAGAAGCAGTGAGAACGGGTTTCAGGCAGATGAGAAGATTTTAGGCAGAGCTAAAAGAATGAGCCTGAGTCAGAAGGGGACATAGTAAAAGCAACTGCTCTCCTGCTGGAATTTAGTGTAAGAAAGGCCAGAGATTGTAAAACAATCAAGCAAGCCAGCCCTGAAGGTAGAGAGATTAGCTCCAAAGAAATGCAAACTAGGAGAGCTAGCACAGAAGGTGAAGTTCAGGAAGTGGAACTCCAAGATATCCAGATTGAAAAGAGTAGCTCAGAGAATAGACGTAAAGAAGCAAAGTATAGGAAAGCACCTTTACTCTCCAGAGTAGGAAGAGGGATTGCAGAAGAAGATTTAGAATGCAAGATGTCTTATCCTGTTAGAACCAAAAGGAATTCACAGTGCCTTTGCCTTTTAAGTTGCTAAAAGATCTCAAGCAGGCAATCAATGACTAGGGCCCAGACTCACATTTTGTAATTAGCATGATAAGGGCTCTAGCAGAGTCTGACAGCTGGACCCCTACAGATTGGAAAGCTTTAGTGAGAATTTGTCTTTACTCTTCAGAATGCTTGTGATATCAAATGCTATGGAAGGAAGCAGCCCTTGCAAGAGCTGGGAAGAATGCTGAGGATGGGATAGATATAGGAATTCATCAATTGCTAGGGGATGCAAATTATATTACAGTTGAGTCTCAACTACAGTTTACTGAACAGACAATAGGACAGATACATGAGGTTTGCTTAAGGGCCTGGGAAAAGATAATTCCATCAGAAGAGAGAACGCCGCGTTACAGGGCTATAAGACAACAGAATGATGAGCGTTACGCTGACTTTGTGTCCCGACTGGAAGATGCTATTTCCAAATGTGTGAAGAATGTTCAGGCAGTAAGAGACCTAGTGCACAAGCTATCTTATGATTTCTCTAATAAGCACTGTAAAAATGCCTTGCATCCCTACAGCGAACAGGGCACTCTGCTGGGTTATTTTAGGATATGCAGGAATGTAGAGGCAGAGGAATACAAGGCAGACCTCATGGCAGCTTCATTGGCAAACTATATCAGACCTGGAAGAAAGTGCTTTAGTTGTGGGAAGACAAGTCATCTTCAAAAGAGTGTAGGCAGAGCAGGCTGCGGCCAATGTCAGAGCATGGGCCAGGACCATGGAGATCGGGTTTAAACGAACCTGAACTCTGCCTCCATTGTAGGAAGGGAACTCATTGGGCGAGCCAATGTCGTTCAAAAATCAACAGTGAAGGGTCGCCATTAGCAAAGACTTCCCGGCGGGAAAATAGTGGAAGAAGCTTGATGCAGAGCCCTCATAGCAGAGCGTGGTAGGCAAGGTGTCTGCCTACTGGAGCAAAGAAGATCTTTGAGAGAAATCGCCTTTATCTAGCAGCCTCACAGCAGGAACAGACCTAGCCAAAGAGGCAAAAACCTAGTCTCTGTTCTCACTGCAGTTGGTTTGAATAACCAAGAGATGGCTCAGAAGCCTTCACAGGAGCTTGATCCTCAAAAGCAGGGACCTCTTATTGAAAGATTAATACAGTTTCTATCAGGAAGATTTAACCTTAGTACTCAAGAAATTAAAATTGATACTGGAGTTGATAAGAGTTGTAAGAAAAAGCCCAAAACTGTGATTGAATCAGAAACGAAGAGCAGTAATTGGGGTCCACTACCTAAAAGAACTATAGGATGTTTATTAAGAAAGTCCAAAAAAAAAAAAAAGAAAATCCAACATAAATTCTCAAGGTGTTGCTGGAGTTATTGGTCAGGATTGTGAAGAAGAAATTAAGGCAGTAATGAGTTCTGATATACCATGGTTTGTAAAAATGTAGGATCGCTTAAGCCAATTTTCCCTTCCTTGCATTTCTAGAGTAAAAATTTATACCTATCAGGAAAGAGTACTTGAGAAGTTTGACCACCCTATAAATCAAGCAGTCTTCTGGACTGCTGTTGTGGAGAAACAGCGCCCCCACATGGAATTAGAAATGGAAGGAAAAAGGTTTGTTAACTGTGGATGCCGGGTCATTTCCTTAGGGCATTCAGGGGGGCCTAAGGCCCTCCCATTAACTTCCTCTAAAGCCAGCATAGAGGGAATGAGTGAAGTTAACCAAGACAGAATATTGCAAGGTAAAATCATACAGTGTGAGAAGCCTGAAAGGCAAAACGGCTCAATTGAGCCTATAACCTTATTGGTAAGCCTGGAGAAAAAATGTCTGCTTGGTAAGATACTTCAAGATCAGCTGAACAAATTTATTAAGAATTTTTTCAGTCTTTCAAAGTATGATAAGAAGTTCTCCCAATTAGTTAGCTCTCTTAATTCTCTGAGGGATGGGAGCCGGTATTTACATAACAATGAAGGTTATCTAACTAGTACTTTTACTGGTTCAAGATCTAGCAATGCTTTACTATTTAAATTGTTAAAACAGAAGGAGGAGAAGAGGAATCTTATGTGTGACAAAGTTCATTTACTCATTTTAACTAAAAAATTTTTCTCCTTACTAAAAGCTTGTAATAAAATTAGGGAAGATAAACACGTTTTCAATTCTACAGAGAAAATTGATCCTAAGAAATCTGAGGATGATGGAAACTGTGTTTGGGATCCAGGTCCATTCACCTGGAGAAAAGGCTATGCATGTATGTTTTTTACAGAATAAAACTGATGGACTCCCTTTAAAAGGACGCAACCACCTTTGGAGAAAGATGGACAAGGAAGAGATGGAGAGGCCAACCAATATTAATCATAAATCCTTTTTTCAGGTTAATGATACCCCAAAGAGAGGGGCTATTTCTTTATATTTTCACAGGCAAAGGAGATAGGTGGATTTCTCTTCAGCCAGCAAGGCCCAGAAGAAAGCGAGTCACTGTTATTGAAGTTATTCAAAACGGCAAGAAGACCTCGAAGATTCCTGAGAATGGCGATTGCTGACTGCTGAGATATTTCTTCCATTGCTGACGCTGTCTAAGAGACACTCTGGGATGCTATCATAACTGAACATTTTATACAATGTGACTGGAATATTACTGCAGACTGCTTTGCTGAAAGATCAAGATTTTGAATTTGTCAATGCTATAATGTGATTGGAATGTAACTGATTTCTGTATAACCACTTATCCTTATAATAAGACATTGCATGATTGGAATTTGATTAGGAAACATTTGCAAGGGTTTAAGGGAAACATTTCATTAGATATTGATCAGCTTAAAAAGGATATTTTCTATACATTCAAAGACAAGCTTGAGGCTTCTCCTGGCTCTGATGTGATTAAGCAATTGAGGAGTAGCATGGAAGGGTTGGACCCGCGAGCTTGGGGGCAAAGTACTTCACATAGCTTAAGTTCCAGTCTGACTGTGTTTTTTATCATAATTGTGATGCTTGCAGTCTCATGTCACTTCTATAGGAAGCTAATAGATATGAAAAGAGACCATGTTGCCTCCGTGACACTATTGAATCTTAAACATAATGCAGAGAGGGGAAATGTGGGATACTAGCACCAAGGGAAATAATACTGGGACTTATTCCCTGACTGGTACAGAGGGAATCTGGGAGACTAATGTTCCATGGCTGGAAGACCACCACTCTGTTAGTTGGAGATATACTCCAAGTTCATGTTCCTGCGGTAATCTATCATTTCCACAGATTCTCCCTTAAAGCTGTGCTGCCTTAAAGTGAGCGCATGGCTGATACATTCTCCCTATAGAAGCAGACATTCCTATTTGGCTCTATTTCTTCCCACCGCAGTATCCAATCTCTCTCATACCTTCCTCCAATAACAGATGGGAATAAGGGGACTTTACCCCCAGTGCCTGGATTCTAAATGTTTCTATCAAGCCTGAATTTTTGGCTATATTAATTGGATCATGAAGTTTTGCCTTTACAGCTTTAAATGTATAGAAAATGATTTAAAAACACGTCAGTCACGCCCACCACAGGTTTCCCGCTCCTAAAACTCACTTCCGTGCAAAAAGACACCTGAGTGGCAGGCGGGTTGGGCCGCCCGCGTAGACTCCACGGCGCCAACGCCGCTCTCCGCTGAGGCGCCCTCAGGAGGCGCCCGAACGCGCCCCGCCCCGCCCCCCCCCCTGTTGGGGACGTCCGGCGGAGCCTCAGCAAGGCATCCCCAGGGCGGCCAGGCTCGGGCTCCTTCTTCGAGCCGGCAGGAAGCGCAGCACCGGCGCCGGAGCCTCCGGCCGGGATCTCCAAGGGCTAGCCGCCGCGACCCGCCGCGACCCCCCGCCCTCGGCCGCCCTCAGCCGCGCCGCATCCGGGTCCGCTGCCGCTCTCACCTGCGCGGCGCCCCGCCCCGCGCAGTGCGCTCCGGATCCGTGTGCCGTCAGTAGCCCCAGCCGCCGCGACCGCCCCGCGTGGTCACCTCCCGCCTGCCCGGCGCCGCACTGCGCCCGCCCGCCGCCCGCCGCCCACGGCCAGGGCCCGTTCAGCCGCCCCCGCCGCCCGGACCGGCGGAGCACGTGCGCCCGCGCCTCCCAGCGAGCTGCACGGCCGGCCGGGGCCTCCAGCTGCCTTTCTGGAGCCTCTCCTGGAGGGTCCTGAGGGACCGCAGAGCCCCCGGACCCCTGCCTTCTGGAGCGGCCCGCAGCCGCCTCGCGGGGAGCCCTCTGCCTCGGCGTTCCCTCGCAGCCCTTCGCCCCACTTGTGCCCCGCGGCGCCGCAGACCCCAGAACCCCCTTCCTGAGCGTAGGAGTGCGGGGATGTTGCCCCGCACCGTCGATGGCCGTTGAAAGGCTGAAGTTCCCACTTCCAAGTTCAAGAATATTCTGTGTGTTCATTTTTGTGATAACAGCTAACACTTGGCTGCAGTTTCATCGGTTAACCAATTCTTTTCGTATTCTGCTCGCCTGTTCGCTTTTGTCTCAACCAGGAAATGTCACGCCCCTCATTCTTGGATCACAGTTGAATTTTTTATTGATTATAAACCCTAATGTCGACTTACTGTAAAGCACCTGTACGAGGAAGCTTCAAAAATTCATGGGAAATTATCTTCTCTTTTCATTCCTTTCTCCCACGATCTTTCCGAAGCTCCCGCGTGTTGTGATGCCAGTGTACAATTAGTAAAGCCACTCTGGCAAATAATTCAGTAGTCTGGGATATAATTTAGAACTATATGCTATGCAAAGCAAAGGTGGCAAAACAATCCAGTGGTAAAGGAATACTTTGGTTAATGAGTGGTTGAATTGGCTGAATTTACAAGAAATCAAAGGAAGGAGCATACTACATTCAAAAATAAACTCCAGGAGGATTAGAGCGATAAAATATTCAAAGCATTAAAAACTTAGAGGGATTTATTTTCGAGGGTAGCAATTTAGCTTTAGTGAGGTGGAAACTTTAAGCAAGACACGAAGGTTCATGTCTTTAAAGGAAAGATAAAGCTATTTGACTATATACAGATGTTTTTACCTTTTAGCATGGTATCACAATGACAAGAAAAGTGTTTTAAAAGAACAATTGGCTATGCAAAACGCATGGCAATCTAACATAAAGTTTCTATAAATTATTTTTCCAGACAAATTGCTCGGTTCTATATGTTTTTAATACAGGCAATGCATACACACAGACAACTAACAGAAGAGAGGTTCATAAGCATGATTCATAAACATTGAAAAGATGCCTAATGTCATTGAAAGCCCTGGAAACATAAAGGGTTGAGATATAAATATTAAAGTCATTGGGAGCATGAGAGATAGAAGAGATATTACAATAATGCAGTCACACACATATCATGGTAGCATTGCTCACCTCAGCCCCACTTGGTGGTCCACATGGAGAGAGGGGGAAGGGAAGGAGGACAAGGGGAATTGGAAACGGGAGGGTAAAGACATACATCACAGGAAGGACTTGGACTATGTTATACAGCAGTGAGAAGGGGTGGTCTAGGGGCATACATGCAATAGGAAGAGGAGGGATTGGGGGTATACAGGTGACAAAATGGGCGGATCCTACATTTAGAATGGCAGCTTAACTTTGACCTGTTTTCTGGATCTCCATATGAACCATTATCAGTAGGGTGTGAACTCCACCTACTGGAACCAAGCTAATGGTTCCAAGTTTTAGAGAAAAGCAATCCATTGTCTCCACCAGCAGGGAGCAGAGACTGCAGTCTGGCAGCATTGCCTTGAGGGACCTTGCAAGCATCTGGCCCACACACATTATCCCTCTAGTAGGAATCAACCCAGTTAACTTACATTGGGGCTTTTAATCTCCAGACTATATATTTTTATTGGAGTAGAAAGCCTCATCTTTCTTCCCTGGAGCTGGCTGGTGGTTTTGAAGAGTGAAACCTTGTGGTTAACCGCCCAACCCATAACCTTCTATGGCACTAGAGCTCCATGACTCTGAACTAGCAACGTAAAATGCTTTGCCCTCAGGCAGAGTTTGTTTGCTTCCACCCACTCCTCTGGCCAGCCTGGTGAGGAGTAGTCTAGCCCTCAAGAACTTGCCTGAGTATGCCCTTGATGGGAATTGGGGTACTGAGGTTGCACGTTCATGCCCTGACCAAGATGGTTGGAGGGCCCTGAACCAGTCCTGTAAACTTTTCTAATCTGCAATAATGTATTTACTCCAATCATGGTCCCTTTCCCATTTCTGTAGTCACATTTCCAACTGTGATGGTCTGATCTGCTGGGAACTTGACTTTTAAAGGGGCTTCCTTTGTTTTCCATGTGACCGAGCTGTTGTGAATCCTTCAGTCCCCATTATGGCCTCATGCTTACGGTCTCCCTCAACCAGATGATTTGTTTTTTCTGGACTTTGTCCCATTCAAGATTTAACAAGGGGGTCTCTGTAAATTATATTTGAACTTCGAGTCTTCTCCCTGATCTAAAACAATGCACACAAAAATATATACCAATTCGATCATTTCTACATGTACAATTTGCTAACATTCATTATATTTCTGAAATTATGTAGCCATTCTCACTGTCCTTTTCCAATTCCAAATTTCCATCACACACATAAGCTCACTGCCCCTTAAACTTTTCACCTAACCTTCCAAGTTCCTGTGTCAATCTGATCACAGACAGATTATTCTTTAAAAGAGCACAATGTCTAAAGCAGATCTTCTTCACTGATTCAGCTTTTGGTTGGCTTTAAAAAGACTTTACAAAAATCAAATCTGCTGCTATCAAGTTAATGCTGACTCATAGTGAATACCCCCTATGGGCTTCTGAGACTGTAACTGTTTACAGGAGTAGAAAGGCCCACCTTTCTCCTGCAGAGCGGCTGGTAGTTTCAAACTGCTGAGCTTGTGGATCGCAGCCCAACATGAGTGCCCAGCAAAGAGCACCCAGAGAAACTGAGCCCCACATCCTTAAGCCACATGAGCCATGGAGTCGGGCAGAGTTGAGATGCAGTCCTCCCCAAAGCCTTCAGAAACAACAAGAAGCCTTCAGAGACATCAAGAAGGATCACTAACTCTTTTGGTAGCCAAAAGAACGATCAGCCCCATAGTCAAGAGGCAGGACAAGTATCAGTGGCTCTGGCCAGACTGGAGGGGCTCACTCAAGGCCATTCCAGGCCAGGGCCAGGTACCTGTGTCTGGCTTCGAGTACTCCAGGCACAGAATCTCTGACTCATGGGCCTCCACCTTCAGCATTTCACTCAGGAACTGCAATTCGTAGACCCTGCAAAATGAGAAGAGAGGAGAGCCCGTTCAGTGCCAGGCAGTGGGGGGAAAGAATCATCACCCACCCCCTTCCACCTTTTCCTCTCCATCAAGAGCTGTTTTACTTTACCTTTTGGGTGGAACCTTTAGAAAATTGAGTCAAGATATGTCACATTCAACTCTCTCACCTGGTCTCCCTTCGTATTAATGTTTTATGCACTACAGTACACAGTGATAAGGACCACGGAGGTCACACTGGAACAACATTATTAGACTTTATTTAAATGTCACCAGCGGGGGTTGCTCTGAGTTGGAATCAACCCAATGCCAATGAGTTTGTTTGTTTATCCCACGAATGTACTTCTTCTGCTCCAGGATCCCAGGAGCCCCCACGGCACATGGGTGTCATCTGTCCCAGTCTAGAACGGCTTTCAGTCTTTGCTTGTCTTTCCTACCCTGAACCCTGGGAGAGTGTGATAAGTTACTCTGGCAGGTGTACCTCAAATGAAGGTTGCCTGATGTTTCCTCATGACTATCCTAAGTTCCTTATACATTTGGGTCAAGAATACCAGACACAATGCTAGGAGGAGGCTGCATGGAAAAACAGAACTAAAAGAAACTTTCCATCAACGTTGGTTGTTGTTGTTCAACATTTTATTGGGAGTTCTTAAGAGTCATAACATTTTCTGGGAACATTTTGAAACCTCTCAGTGTACCCTCTCACCAGATTCATTCTGCTGCCACGGGATGTTAACCTTAATGACTTGGCTAAGGGTGGGTTTTGCCGTTTCTTCATTGTCAAGTTAGTATCTTTCCCTTGGAGATAATAAATTTTGTCCCCAACCCTTTTCAGCTAAACCCTCCTGAACCTCTGTCCTTGGGGGCCTAAAGTTCCCCCATCCTGTCCCCTGGAGGCAACGGCTTGTCCCATAGCAAGCAAGTCATAATGATTAGCTCTTGTCTTTAACAAGTAAAGGAATATACATTAACCAAGCACCTAGTAAGTACTAGGCATTCTAAATCTCCCACTTACATTGTCTCCTGTTCGTAAAAATCAAATGCATCAGGTATGTCATTTCACAATTGCAGAAACTAAGGTTTGGTCAAGTTCAGGAACATGTCCAAAGAGGCCAAGCTAAGACTGCACAGGGGCATACTGAAAAACGTCTGAGATGAGTCAGCACTAAAATCCCCTCCCATCCTCAGAGCCAATTAACAGATACGAAGGGACCCAGGGGCACAGCTTGGGGAGCAAGGGTGCTGGAGGAAACAAATTCCACACTTGAGGAACCCCAGCTCCTAATGGTAGGCCAGGAAACACGGTCAGTCTCAGCAGACCTGGCCCACGTACCTCTACACTCCAGACGCAGGAGGAATGATAGAGAGCTGAATACACCTTGCCCACTTTCTTGGGGTCCTTCACATCCCAGACATAAGTACTATGGTCATTGTACACACAAGACAGCCACGGATTTGCAGGATCAAAGGTCAAGGTGATGGTGTCCCGATACTTCGCATTGGCCACTCCAGCGAAAAGGCGACTGAGGAAAGAGGGGATCAGGGTGTCCAGGGCAGACAGGGCAAACTGGTGAGTTAGCGCTAATGAAAAGGGGCACTAAAGGGAGGAGCAGCAGGTTGGCCAGCAGTCACTGGAGAAAGAACGCAGCGGCTGGCCTGGCATTCCTTGCCATGGGGCTCTGCAAAAGAACACAAGCTATTTCATAGCCCCCAACATCAGGCGGGGACAGTGTGTGGCCGTGATGCAGCCAAGCAGATGTCAGGCCCTTCTAGACTCACGTCAGAGGAAAAGGAAGGGCACTGTGCAAACCAGTCATGGTCATATATCATTTCCTGCCATTTGCAGATTTAGCCCACTCCTTCCCTGAATGAGATATTAATATACCCAACTGCAGAACTGCCCCGCTTCCTGACAGCACTGAAACCAGAGCAAAACTTCACTTCCTGCAATCACCCAACCCAAGGCCCGAGGCTACAATAAGACCCTCCTACCTTAGCTGCTACCCAGGACCACCCTGAGGGAGAAAGGCCTGCTCCGTCAGGTTTCCAGCCTCTCTCAGAAACCCTAAGGAACTGCCCGTCTGTCCTAGCTGTGGTGTTTACAGGACAATGCATTACCACACTGCAGACTCAGATTACCACGGTTGCCCACAGTGAGCAACAAATGCTAAAAGACCCACCTGTGCTTGACTGCAAGGGTCTTCCCAGAGGTCTATGTGTGCCCTCCTCTCCTTGCAGCATGCCAGGGACGGCCTGGCACAGAGTGGGGCTCTGACAGGACTCAGGGGCCCACCCACACCGCTCACCTGGCCTCTGTGATGCTGGCAATGTCTGTGCCCAGGGCATGGGGCCGGGGCAGCGTGCTGAGGAAGTGCAGGTTGAAGGGGTTGAAAAGGCACAAGGTGCCGTCAGCACAGCCGCAGAAGATGTAGTCCTGGCTCACCGAGATGCAGTGGGCCACTGTGGTCTGTGAGTACAGAAGCCACAGTCAGCAAGGGCGCCTGTCCACTCCTTCACCGGACACCTCAACAGCCATGAGCCAAGAGGCAAGGACAAGCGCAAGGCAGGCCAGCTGCCCTGGGCAGAGCCCCTCAATGCCCCTCCCTCTAACAGCAGCTGGCCAGAGGGCCCACAGCCCCGTGCAATTAGGGGGAAGGAGTCAGCAAGCCTTATAAGGCACCTGAGGTTTGGGCAAAGACACACCCAGAAAAGGCCGGCCCAGAGAAAGGCAGCAGAGGCAGCGGACAGGGCCAGCACACTTACTGTGATGCTGTCTGTGTGCTGAGCAGAAGAGGAAAGCAGAGGAAGAGGCAGAGACAGAGATGGCGAGCAAGCAGAGAGGTTCCCAAACACCTTCCTCTGCCTGGGGCCTCCCCCAGCGTGCATGCAGACTCAGGTGCCCTGGAGCCCGGAGGTGACAGACGGGAGGGTGCCGACAAAGCATTCACTTACACTCAGCTCCACCCACTTGTCCAACAGTCTCCGGGTCACTGAACTCGCACAGCTACCCTGAGGATGTGATACAGAAGGTGCTGTCACTCTTCTTCCCGCGGCCACAGGCTACATCAGTGAACAGGTTGTTCCGCAGGTTCCCCCAGCAGCCCGGAGCGGCCCAGCAGGGGTACAGTGGCATTCACCTGTGGAGACCCACCACAGGTGCCACCCACACACCCTGCAGGCTACCCCCTGGAAAGCAGGCCCTGGGGAGGGAGGGAGAAGGCTTCCCTTGCATATTGACATAGCACCTGGCCCAGCTGAGACTTCCAAGGGGCTTTTGAGCATGCAGAAGGGGGCGCAGGTGGAACATATCTGGGCAGACCCCACCCTAGTGGCTACTTGCTGCCTCACCTTTGAGGTCTTGCTGTCATCGAGGTACCAGAACTTGATGTGCCGGTTGCCTGCAGTGACAAAGTAGCTGCAGTCCTCAGAGAAGGATACTGCTGTCACCTGACTGGACACCTTGTTGGAAGCCACTACAATGTTTTTCTGGAGAGAAAGTCAAGGGAAATCAAGGCTCTGCTTCTAGGAGCTGAGGGAAAAGAAACTTACACACTGAAGGTTAGACAAGCTGTGAACTTGACCTCTCCTTCTGCCCCTTCTTCAGCATCCTAGATACCCAGTTGCTCCTTTCTGCTCAGAGTTCTCTAGAAAGGGACTGAGGCCAGCAGGCGGAAGTAAAGGCCACCGGTCAGCAGTTTCTTGGCTCCCCTCCCGGCCCCGCCTGTCCTGAGGCCAGCAGCCCACTCACCTTCCAGGCCCAGACATTGACGATCATGTCATGCTGGTAGCCCACTGAGACAATGTACTTGGCACTGGATGAGAAGGCCACACATGCCATGCCATACTTATGCTCCTGAAGCTCCGCCACCAGGCTGCGCTCCGACACGTCCCATACCCGCACAGCAGGCATGTGTCCACTCTGCAGGGACCGAAGACCCCGAAGTAAAGGCCAGAGGCTATCAAAAGAGATAGTGTCTGCGGTCTTAAAGGCTTGAAGGTGAGCAAACGGCCATCTGGCTCAGAAGCAAAAAAGCCCACATGGAATAAGCACACCAGCCTGTGCGATCACAAGGTGCCAAAGGGACCAGGTATAAGGCATTATGCAATATATATATATATATATATATATATATATATGGTATAAGGCATTATGTGGGGACCCGTGGTGCTGACCCACACGGCGTCACCGTGAGTTGGAATGGACTTCTTAGAAACGGGTTTAGTAAGCAGCACAAAGAGGAAACTCCTTGGTGAACTGGAGGACACGGTAGCTGAAACCATGGGCTCCAACATACTACCCCTGAGGCTGGCAAAGGACCGGGCAGTGCTGCCTTGTGTTGCAAAGAAGGTCCCTGTGATGTCAGAATGACTGGACAGCACTAACAACAACAAAGGATGTCAGGCCCCTTCACTTCCCCAGACCACTGACCAGGTTCAAAGACCCGCATGCGAGTATAGTTTCACAGTTAGACGTGTTTAGAAAAAATAATGTTTGCAAAAGTAAAATCTTGGTTTACATTTTACAGAGCATGCACAATTAGTAGAACTCTTAAGGTCCACCGGAACCTGTTTAGGGTCCCCTCCACTTGCTCACCACCGATAAGTCGATTCTGACTCATATTGATCCTACAGGAGAGGTTAAAATTTCCCCTGTGGGTATTTCTGAAACTGTAGCTCCTTATGGGAATAGAAAGCCTCCTCTTTCTCTGCAGCTGGTGGGTTCAAACTGCCAACCTTGTCTTTAGCAGCTCAGGACTGACTTGTATCTCTATGAAACCAAAATCTACCTCACTGCCAGGGAGGTGATGCTGACTCATAGTGACCCTATGAGGCAGAGTAGATCTGTCCCTGTGAGTTTCTGAGACTGTAACTCTTTATAGGAGTAGACAGACTCTTCTTCCCACGGAGTGGCTGGTGGTTTCAAAGTGCTGACTTTGGTGTTAGCAGCCCAACATGCAAACACTATGCCACCAAAGCTACTTTTGTACCCCTATAAGTAGATAAATATTTCTCTTATATCTGTGTTTCAACCAAAGGCATGGCTATAAAGGAAAAAAGGCCATGAGTGTCAAGAATGATTTGAAAATGTGGAGTTCTTTTGGGAAAGGATATATATATACTTGTGTAAATAAATAGAATTCTGACGGCAAGAGTGGTCAGGAGTTGGACTGTTAATCTCAAGGTCAGCAGTTTGAATGACCAACCGCTCCTCTGGAGAAAGAGGAGATTTTCTACTCCTCTAAAGAATCACAGTCTCAGAAACCCACGGGGGCCATTTTACTCAGTCCCATGGGCCTGTGAGTTGGAATGGACTTGATGGCAGTGAGGGCATGTAAATATGCAAACACCCACCTCGGACTTAGGATTTGACCTGCTCCCTCAGCCCCGTGAGCATCTGCAGCCATGGACTTGGCCTTCTGTGAAGAACCCATTAGTGCACCACCACAAAGAGAATGAGTTTCCTCTGTGTCAGTCCATTACCCTGCCAACGTTCAGGATGGAGCCAACACCCTTGGTCTCCCAGAGAAATTGGCTCAACATACCCCTGATGTGGTTGCATGACATAGGACACTCATGCAATGCACTGCATGTGCTCTATTTAATGCACTATCACCAACAAGTCTACATGGGTGGTAACTCTGAAAACCTTGCCCAAACAGCTGGCTTCACCAAAGTATATGGAGTCATGTGGAGTCGTCGACCAGTTCGACTCTGCACTGGCTGTACGTTGGCATTGCCAAGGGGGCTTTCTCACTGACCGTGACCTGAATCCTGCTTCCACTAAGTCTTGTTTCATTGGTCTGGGATGGCGCCAGGCCAATGGGAGGCTTGAAAGCTCCTAAGGGATTCCAAAGTATGACCAAGGGTGAACACTACTGCTTTTGGCCATCACATCCGGGAAGGCCCTTGGGACTTTGCCACTCAAAGTATGATAGGTCAAGGAACCAGCAACATCAGCAACCAGCAACCAGCAACATTAGCTTCTCCCATGCTAATGCCATCGAGTTGATGCTGACTCATAGTGACCCTACAGGACAGGGTAGAACTGCCCTTGTGGGTTTCCCAGACTGTCACTCTTGCCCGGAGTCTACAGCCTCATATTTCTCCCAAGGAGTGGCTGGTGGTTTAGGACTACTGTCCTTGTGGTTAACAGCCCAAGAGTACCAGGGCCTCTAGAACTGCTGGATCCTAGACCCCCCACCCTGAACCCACAAAATCAGAATCTGCCCCCCAGCCCAATTTCCAGGAACCTGGGTAAGTGCATGCATGTGAAAGTTTAAGAAATACTTCCTTAGAAACCATTACTTTCCAGAACAAACTCCTCCTGCCAGAGGTGCATAAATGGAAGCCCATTAGGCCATGCTCGCCTAGAAGCAATTTGAGGTCTCAGTGCTCCTATATCCTGGCTGTCATCCAGATTTCCTTATTCTCACCTGGACTGTTGTCACTGCAGCAGGTATTGGTGAGTCCTCAGCACGAACAGCCCCAAATTAGGTCTAGAGACACAGCTCCCATTTCAGAGTAGTACAATCCACAGTTTACTGTAGAGTTTCTGGCTTTTACTGGCTTGGGGTAGGGTCTAGTGGGAAATGCATCTTAGCAAGAGCCATTATGTATTCTGGATGTGCACAATGAGTTTGTCTTGAGGCATATTTATGTCTGATGTTGTTATGTATTCTCTTTCTATCCCATGCAACGTTATTTTTTTTGAAAATTTATATTTGCTTTTAATTACCCAGACATATAAGTGATTTATAGCTAGGTCTGATCGATTGGAATCAGATGACCACGCCTGGATTAACCATGGGTCCTGGTGACCATTAGGCACTTCTTTCCATAGTCCAAGTGCCCGTTAGTTAACCTAGATAGTCAAAGTGCCTGCTAGGTAACCTAAATAGTCCAAGTGCCCGCTAGGGAACCTACATAGTCCAAGTGCCCGCTAGGTAACCTAGATAGTCCAATTGCCCGTTAGCTAACCTAGATAGTCGAAGTGTCCGCTAGTTAACCTACATAGTCCAAGTGCCCGCTAGGTAACCTATATAGTCCAAATGCCCGCTAGGGACCCTAATAGTCCAAGTGCCCGCTAGTTAACCTAGATAGTCCAAGAGCTCGCTAGTTAACCTACATAGTCCAAATGCCCGCTAGGTAACCTAGACAGTTCAAGTGACCACTAGGTTACCTACATAGTCCAAGTGCCCGATAGGGAATCTACATAGTCCAAGTGCCCGCTAGTTAACATAGATAGTCCAAGTACCCGCTAGGAAACGTACATAGTCCAAGTGCCTGCTAGGTAACCTAGATAGTCCAAGTGCCCGCTAGTTAACCTACATAGTCCAAGTGCCTGCTAGGTAACCTAGATAGTCCAAGTGCCCAATAGTAAACCTACATAGTCCAAGTTCCCCCTAGGTAACCTAGATAGTCCCAAGGCCCGCTAGGTAACCTACATTGTCCTAGTGCCCCTTAGTTAACCTACATTCTCCAAGTGAACGATAGGGAACCTACATAGTCCAAGTGTCCGCTAGGTAACCTACATAGTCCAAAGCCCGCTAGTTAACCTACATAGTCCAAGTGCCCGTTAGGTAACCCAGATAGTCCTAATGCCCGCTAGGGAACCCACATAGTTCAAGTGCCCGCTAGGGAACTTACATAGTCCAAGGGCCCGCTAGGGAACCTACATAGTCCAAGTGCTCGTTAGTTAACCTAGATAGTCCAAGTACCGGCTAGGTAACCTAGATAGTCCAACAGCCCGGTAGGTAACCAACATACTCCAAGTAACCGCTAGGTAACGTAGATAGTTCAAGTGCTAGCTAGGTAACCTAGATAGTCAAAGTGCCCGCTAGATAACCTACAAAGTCTAATTGCCCGCTAGGTAATCTATATAGTCCAAATTCCCGCTAGGGAGCCTACATAATCCAAATGCCCGCTAGGTAACCTAGATAGTCCAAGGGCCCGCTAGGTAACCTACATAGTCCTGGTGCCCCTAGTTAACCTACATTCTCCAAGTGCCCGATAGGTAACCTACATAGTCCTAGTGCCCCTAGTTAACCTACATTCTCCAAGTGCCCGATAGGGAACCTACATAGTCCAAGTGCCCGCTAGGTAACTTACATAGTCCAAATACCCTCTAGTTAACCTACATAGTCCAACTGCCCGATAGGGAACCAACATAATCCAAGTGCCCGCTAGGGAACCTACATAGTCCAAGTGCCAGTTAGGTAACCTAGATAGTCCAAATGCCCGCCAGGAAACCCACATAGTCCATGTGCCCGCTAGGGAACTTACATAGTCCAAGGGCCCGCTAGGGAGCCTACATAGTCCACGTGCCCGCTAGGTAACCTAGATAATCCAACAGCCCGCTAGGTAACCTACATACTCCAAGAACCCGCTAGGCAACGTAGATAGTTCAAGTGCCAGCTAGGTAACCTAGATAGTCCAAGTGCCCGCTAGTTAACCTAAGTAGTCCAAATGTCCGATAGGGATCCTACATAGTCCAAGTGCCCGCTAGGTAACCTACATAGTCCAAGTGCCCGTTCGTTAACCTAGATAGTCCAAGTGCCCTCTAGGTAACCTAGACTGTCCAAGTGCCCGCTAGGTTACCTACATAGTCCAAGTGCCCGTTCGTTAACCTAGATAGTCCAAGTGCCCGCTAGGAAACCTACATAGTCCAAGGGCCCGCTAGGTAACCTAGATAGTCCAAGTGCCCGCTAGGTAACCTAGATAGTCCAAGTGCCCGCTAGGTAACTTAGAGTCCAAGTGCTCACTAGTTAACCTACATAGTCCAAGTGCCTGCTATGTAACCTAGATAGTCAAAGTGCCCGTTAGGTAACCTAGATAATCCAAGTGCCTGCTAGGTAACTTACATTGTACAAGTTCCCACTAGGTAACCTAGATAGTCCAAGTGCCCGTTACCTAACCTAGATAGTCCAAGTGCCCGCTAGGCAACCTACATAGTCCAAGAGCCCGTTCGTTAACCTAGAAGTCCAAGTGCCCGCTAGGAAACCTAGACCGTCCAAGTGCCCGCTAGGTTACCTGCATATTCCAAGTGTCCGTTCGTTAACCTAGATAGTCCAAGTGCCCACTAGGTAAGCTACATAGTCAAAGTGCCCGGTAGGTAACCTATATAGTCCAAGTGCCCGCTAGGTAACCTACATAGTCCAAGAGCTCAGTTGTTAACTTTGATAGTCCAAGTGCCCGCTAGTTAACCTAGATAGTCCAAGTGTCCTCTAGTTAACCTACATAGTCCAAGTGCCCGCTAGGTAACCTAGATAGTCCAAGTGCCCGCTATGTAACCTAGATAGTCCAAGGGCACGCTAAGGAACCTACATAGTCCAAGTGCACGCTAGTTAACCTAGATAGTCCAAGTGCCCGCTAGTTAACCTAGATAGTCCAAGTGCCTGCTAGGTAACCTACATAGTGCAAGTGTCCGCTAGTTAACCTACATATTCCAAGTGCCCGCTAGTTAAAATAGACAGTCCAAGTGCCCGCTAGGGAACTTACATAGTCCAAGTGCCCACTAGGTAACCTAGATAGAGCAAGTGCCCGCTAGTTAACCTAGATAGTTCAGTTACCCGCTAGGTAACCTAGATCGTCCAAGGGCCCCCTAGTTAGCCTACATACTCCAAGTGCCCGCTAGGTAACCTACATAATCTAAGTGCCCGTTAGCTAACCTTGATAGTCCAAGGGCCTGCTAGTTGACCTACATAGTCTAAGTGCCAGCTAGGTAACCTAGACTGTCCAAGTGCCCGCTAGGTTACCTACATAGTCTAAGTGCCCGTTCGTTAACCTAGATAGTCCAAGTGCCCGCTATGTAACCTAGATAGTCCAAGTTCCCGCTAGGTAACCTATATAGTCCAAATACCCGCTAGGGAACCTACATAGTCCAAGTGCCCGGTAGGGAACTTACATAGTCCAAGGGCCCGCTAGGGGACCTACACAGTCCAAGTGCCCGTTAGTTAACCTAGATAGTCCAAGTGCCCGCTAGGTAACCTAGATAGTCCAACAGCCAGCTAGGTAACCTACATACTCCAAGAACCCGCTATAACGTAGATAGTTCACGTGCCATCTAGGTAACCTAGATAGTCCATGTGCCGCTAGGTAACCTACAAAGTCAAAATGCCCGCTAGGTTATCTATATAGTCCAAATGCCCGCTAGGGAATCTACATAGTCCAAGGGCCCGCTAGTTAACGTAGATAGTCCAAGTGTCGCTAGTTAATCTACATAGTCCAAGGGCCCGCTAGTTAACCTACATAGTCCAAGTACCCGCTAAGAAACCTAGATAGTCCAAGTGCACGCTAGTTAACCTAGATAGTCCAAGTGACCTCTAGTTAACCTAGATCGTCCAAGTGCCCGCTAAGAAACCTAGATAGTTCAAGTGTCCGTTACCTAACCTAGAGAGTCCAATTGCCTGCTATGCAACATACATAGTCCAAGTGCCCGTTCGTTAACTGAGAAGTCCAAGTGCCGCTGGTAACCTAGACTCTCCAAGTGCCCGCTAGGTTACCTACATAGTCCAAATGCCCGTTCGGAAACCTAGATAGTGCAAGTGCCCGGTAGTTAACCTACATAGTCCAAGTGCCCGCTAGGTAACCTAGATAGTCCAAGGGCCCGCTATTTAACCTACATAGTCCAAGAGCCCGGTAGTTAACTTACCTAGTTCAAGTGTCCGTAGGGAACATACAGAGTCAAAGTGCCCACTAGGGAACCTACATAGTCCAAGTGCACGCTAGTTAACCTAGATAGTCCAAGTGCCCGCTAGTTAACCTAGATAGTCCAAGTGCCTGCTAGGTAACCTACATAGTGCCAGTGTCCGCTAGTTAACCTACATATTCCAAGTGCCCGCTAGTTAACCTAGATAGTCCAAGTGCCCGCTAGTTAACCTAGATAGTCCAAGTGCCTGCTAGGTAACCTACATAGTGCAAGTGTCCGCTAGTTAACGTACATATTCCAAGTGCCCGCTAGTTAACATAGATAGTCCAAGTGCCCGCTAGGGAACGTACATAATCCAAGTTCCCGCTAGGTAACCTAGATAGTCCAAGTGCGCGCTATGGTATGTACATAGTCCAAGTGCCTGCTAGGAAACCTAGATAGTCCAAGAGCCCGCTAGTTAGCCTACATAGTCCAAGGGCCCGCTAGTTAACCTACATAGTCCAAGGTCTGCTAGTTAACCTAGATAGTCAAAGTGCCCGCTAGGTAACCTAGACAGTCCAAGTGCCCGTTAGGTTACCTACATAGTCCAAGTGACCGTTCGTTAACCTAGATAGTCCAAGTTTGTTGGCCTTTAAGAGTGTTTTCCAGTCCAGTCTGGTGGTGTACCAAGTACTGGCCCCAAAGTCATCCTTTGGCATTCCCTGGGGACCTTGATGCTTCGTTTTCTTGCTCTTCTGCTGTACCCCCTTAGTGTTATGCCTCGGTGTGGCAGGATTAGTTCGGGCGCATTTCCCACACTGTGTCTTCAGTGTTGTCCCCTCTAAGGCTATGGGTCTTTGAGGGGTGTCTTGTCTCATCGTGGGGCTGGCCATGTGGTCTTCTATGTGGACTGGATTCTCTGAGTGGGAACATCATCCTCAAGTCCTGGTGTGCCAGGATGTGCTCCACACTCCCCTCCTCCCCCTTCATCTGCTCCATGTGCTCCAATCAGATATGTCCCTCTCTCAGAGCTGCAGATTCACTGCCACCTTCTGAAATAAAATATTTGGCATGGGAAGGGGAGTTGGGTGGGAGGATCTGCTCAGATCATTTGATGGTTCAGGATAGATTGACTGTTCGGCTGGGGACAGGTATGTGGGGCTTAGGGCTCTGGCTCCCAACACTGATTGTGAATATGTCTTTGTTGTTAACCAGTTGTGTGCCTGTGGGTCAACACCTGTGTCTTTTTGAGTGAGTTTTCTCATCTGCATAGTAAAGGTAATCCATTATCCAGACTCCCATGTCACCAATTGATTGAGAGGCACTAACCAGAGCCTGATTGAAATAGTGTGTACCTGTCAGGCATGTTCTAAAAACACCTTAAAAGTCGTAAAAACACTATAAATGCCTTAAAAACCCTAAAACGTCTAAAATATTTCTAAAATGCTAAGACCACCCCTAAAGACTCTCTAAAACATCTTAAGACCATTAAATACATGGTAAAAGCCTTTCTAAAACACCCTAATGCACCATAAGTCTTAAAAAAAACTCCTTACGTCCCAAAAACATAATAAATGCCCTAATATTATGCAAATGCCTTAAAACGCAAAATAAAGAACACGTGAAGCCCTAAAAACACGCTAAAAGCCTTTTAAAACCCCAAGAACATCCCTACAAAGCAACCCGAAGCACTATAAAACCCTGTAAAAGTCCAACAACCTAATAGACATGAATTCACCATGAAAGCAAAAAATAATCCAACAAAACCCTAAAGCCCTGAAAACCAAAACCTAATCCCCCCAAACACTCTAAGGCCTTAAGAAGCACCCTAAAATTTTAACAAAACACTAAAAGCCATAAAAACACATATAAGCCTAATAAACACCCTTAAACACTAAAATCACCCTAAAAGCCTTAAAATGTCTGAAAAGCCATAATATTCCCTAAAATTCAAATAACACTCTGAAGCCACAAATAACACACTAAATGCCTCCCAAAACATGTGGAACTTCCAAATCATATCCCTAGAAGATTCCCAAACCATGAACTTCCAAAACCACATAAATGCCCTGAAGACAACATGAAAGCCCCAACAAAACATAAAATGCTGGGGAAAAACACATAAAATATTTTAAAATACCCTAAAATCTCTAAGAAACCCTGTAAGATCACTAAAAACACCCCTACCTGCTAAAAAATACCTATACACTCCAAAAAATCACCCCTAAATCCCTTAAAAACTCCCTTAAACCTTATAAAACACCCTTAAAGCCCAAACCACCCTAATGCGCAAAAAAATTAAATGACCCCAAATGACCTTAAAGCCCTAAAAATCACATGCCACAAAAAAATCCTAAATGACCCCAAAATTCCAACTCAAAGCCAGCCTACAAGTCTTTTATGAGAACAGTTTTATCTTTCTACCAAGGAGAAGTTTGTAGGTTCAACCCCTGACCTATGCCCTTACCATATGAAGTTAGTAATCAGTGTTTTTGCAATTCTTTGAAGAAAGATGAGGGTAATTTTATCAGGAGTGAATTAAACTTGTCTAGTGCCTTGAGTAGAACTGATAACTGTACTACATTGAGTCGTCTGGTCAAGGAGCATGGGATATTATCCCATTTGCTGAGGTCACTCTTGATTTCTTGTAATTTCTGTAGTTTTCCTCATATAAATCTGTTGTTTTTTTATTCAAGTATAGATATAGATATTTTCATTTACGCTTGGCTATTGTAAATGGTACTACCTGAAAATGTGTATTTCATTAATTATTATTTCTTCATCTATTTCTTAATCCTTCGAAATATTATCAGTTTGTTGTGGTAGATAAACATTAGGACTTTGCATAACTTAGAAATATTACATTTCACAGAAAAATCATATTAATTATAATGTCGACAGAGCTGTAAAAGGAATGTTGCCCTGAATATCTTCAGATATGACAGCTGTTTCATTGAGAAATTAAGCCAGACAGACACAATGTGATGTAAATTTTGTTATTTTCATGTGGGTTCCTTCACTCTTCCAAAAAAATTAGTTTCATGAGCCCCTTGGGGAATGAGTTTGAGTTCAGATCAGATGTCTATTTATATATTTGAGTCCTGAAGCCCATTTGATGGACTGTTCTGTTGCTTCCAAAGTAGTCAGTCACTTCCCCACCAATTAGAGAATTTGTCCGAAGCAAAAGTAAAAGTGTGGCGTACGACATTTGACTGCACACCATCTAAAATCACACTCTCATTTGGTGTTGGCAGTTTTACTTGTATTTCAATTGTAAACTACAGTTCAGAGTTCAGGCTAGTGAAAACGTTTCAGTGGAAAAAATTTGCACACAACTACGTGCAGTTTGTGATTCTGTTGTTCCCAAGCAAGGCTATGAGGACAAAGATGCACAAGCATGGGGGGCACTGCAGACAATGTGTGAAAGTTTCCAGGAGCTCAGGGGTGGACAGCGGCTGCTAATTCTCCCGTGCTGGCAGTGAGCTATGTGGGAGGGCTTTGTGTGAGGTCCCTGTGGGGTCTCTGAGAAGTCTCCATAAAGGATGCTGAGAACTTCATATGAAGTCTCTGTGCGAGGCCTCTGAGTCTCTCTGGAAGTCTCCAAGGAAGTATGTGTGTGAGGTTTCTCTCTCGGGTATGTGTGAGTGTCCTTGTGAGATGTCTGCTGAATTGTGGGGGGTGGGGGGCAGTTGTTTCGCTGAGGTCTCTGCAGGTCTGAGTGGGCTTCCCTTTGTTTGACCTCACAGCACCATATAAGAGGACCTGGTGGCAGGGGAAAGGGAAGGGGCTTGGTCCATGCACCCCTTGCTGTTCTTTCAGGGTCTTCTCTCCATCTCCGTGCACTTACCTAGCACGAACGGTAGGGTTCAGCAGCGGGTAGTCCGGTGTCCAGCTCTTCACTCTCTCTAGGAACACACCCAAGCTACCTGCTACCCAAGAGGCCCCAGATCCAGGCTCTGCAGATCCAGAATCTGATTTTTTACTGCCACAGTCACTCCAGAGGCTGCCTTGGCACAATCAGGACTCCAGAAACAACATCATGCTGCTGTACCAGCAGTCTCTGGGGCCTATGTCCACTTCCCTCCTCCACCATTGGTGTCAGTCCCCACCCACCCCACACACACACTTGGTGTCCTGACTGAGGCATGGAGGTCAAGGCTCAGTGGATGTCTTCCTCGCCATCCAGTAAACCCTGGCCCACCAGGGGTGTTCTTTTAAGCACATGAGAATTTACTCTAGCGGATCAACTAATCATATTTTGGGGGGCCCTCCTGCCTCCTTCTATAATCTGGTGCCCAGGAAATAAAACCCTGTGTTAGAAGCACAGAGGAAACACTGACCACTATTGAACTGGTTTCCCTTATCAAGACAGGTGATGTCTAATCTCCATGCACATCCTGATTTCCCAGGAGTCTCTAGGGGAAGGGAAGGCTGCTCCCAGTTGTGACTTTCTTTGCAGCACTCAATCCTTAGAAGCCACTCTCTCCGGAGAACATTCCTAGAGCACGTGCACGCGCGTGTGTGTGTGCGTGTGTGTGAAGATCACCAGCCTGGGGTCATGTTTCCTGAGAACATTCCTAGAGTGTGCGTGTGAGTGTGTGTGTGAAAACCACCAGCCTGGGATCATGTTTCCTGAGAACATTCCTAGAGCGTGTGTGTGTGTGTGCGTGTGTGTGCGTGTGTGTGTGTGTGTATGTGAAGACCACCAGCCTGGGGTCATGTTTGCTGAGAACATTCCTAGAGCATGTATGTGTGTGTGTGCGCACGCGTGTGTGTGCATGTGAAGACCACCAGCCTGGGGTCATGTTTCGTGAGAACATTCCTAGAGCGCGGACGCGTGTGTGTATGCATGTGTGAAGCCCAAAAGCCTGGGGTCATGTTTCCTGAGTCCTGGCACCCTGTTATTGACTCATCCCCACTCTACCCCACCCTGGCTATCAACTCATCCTTCCCCCAGTCAGGAGATGGAAATCAAGTAAAATAACAGTTTGTCGCCCCACTAAAGATAGTATTGAGAAAGTAACCTTCCCTGCTTGAAAGCTGTGCCTTTGCTATACAACCCAGTGCTCTCTGTAGGAGATAAAGTTCTGCTGTGGGGGCAGCTAGCTAAAGCTGGGGTGAAGCACCTGGCCGATTCCCCTTTGTAAGCCTGTGTTAGCTCCGCTTGTGTCTTGCATCATTTCTGGGGATCCTCATGCTCTTTGGCCCCCTTTGCTACGTCCAACGCTTCATATTCTTCTTCACTGTATCCTTCCCTACCCTGTGTCCATGGTGCCTAACCATTAGTGGTTATTACACAGACGCTCATCCTGTACCACTCAGCCTAAGCTGTTGCTCCTTCTCCGGGTTTATATACAGAGGAAGGCATGTGAGCTGTGAACCGGATTTTCCCTTGGTGCAGTGGGTGAGCAGAGTCCCCCGCTGGCAGCCTCCCTAGCAGTTCCCACCCACATGTGTCAGACCTGGGACTTCCATCCTGGAGGCTACCCTAGGCTGGGAGAGAGGCAAAGGTAGCAAAATATGTCATTTCACATTTTGTGACAGGTGTATTGAGGCGGAACCTCCATGCCAAACTTGGCAGCCTTCATCAAATGCACATGTGGGACTTAGACAGGCCGCCACATGTCTCATGCCTGCTTGGTACCATGAGACGCTACTTTGGTCTAAACCTCTTCTGGAGCCTGCGATGGAATTTCTTGGCTGGATTGCGCCTCAAAAAACCTATCAACTGCAGCCACATAACGTTGAAGACAAAGTAATGGCACCAGGGAACATTCTTCACTGTGTTGGGACCTTCTGAGGTTTTCACAGTAGGGGTGTTACCATAAATCATAAGAGGTGCAAAATGAAGAACTTGGGATGGAAGTGGGTGGGAAACACTGCTGAAAACCTCCTCCAGAGCCCTGCCCTTTGAGAAGTCAAAGCTAGCACTCAGAGAAGGAGACGCAGTATCTAACATAGTTAAAGGTATATTATGCCAACCTCGTCAATGAACTCATGTGGGGTTAATTGAAGGGCAGGGAGATCAATGGCTCTGTGAGCCTAGCCTTTCTGGTCTCTTGCTCTCTGATAGTGCCACCAGGGTGGATATGCATTTGTTAGGTCCCTAAAGCAGCTGGAAAGACTCATTTCCTGGGAGATCCCTGAGGAGAAGCCGCATGGACCTACCCTGTTGCAGCCCTGGTTTCTGCAGCAGCCTCATGGAGAACCTGCCAGCGCACGGACTACAATTTCCTCCTGCAGTCATTGTCTCCCCGTGTGTTTTTGGATTGTGAGGAGGACTTTGTAGATTGGTGTCAGACACATGGGATACTATTGGACTGGTGGTCTTAGATTGAACTGGGTTGGGATGCTTTTCAATGTTCACTTAACCTTTATATAAAACTCATAAAATATGAGTGTATGAATTTTGTTTCTCTAGTCTACACAGACTAACACACATGACACCCCCTCTAGATCCCGCCATGCAGCACAGAAGTCACACTTTAATGTAGGAGGGGGAAAATCTCTATTATGGAACAATGAATATCATGGCTGAGAGAAGCCATTAGCCTGTGCAGAACAGGCTAAAGTGGCTGGCATGGATACTTTCCTACTAATCAGAGCAGAAGAAGCGTCTTCTAATTTGCCAGATAAGACATATTCTCGAAGACAGTGACGTGGGCAGTGGTAAGGGTAACTGGAGTAAGCCCACCTCCTCCGCCTCTGCTGCTGCAAGCTGACTGGGCACACAAACACCCTGGGGGGCAATGGCTGAGTGTGGCTTCTGACACTGAATCCCCTGAACGGACAGAAATTTGTGAATACATCCCTGATACAGGTGCTCGTGGTGGGAAGGCTCTGGCAGTCAGGTATCGCCTGGTGGAGGCAGGGTCTCACACTTGCCACTCTCCTGTGTTCTACAAAGAGAGGAGCCCTGCAGCTGGAGGAACATCCATTAACTGAGGCCTGCGTTTCTTTTCGTGGACATAACGTTGACGCAAGATACTCCTGATGACAGCCTGGTGTCCCCTCTAGGACTTGGCCAACATCTGTCGTGAGCACCTGAGCCTCCGTGACCTTGTTAGGAGACACTGGTTGTCTTTGAAGGGGCCCAAGGCTGTGACCACAGGGTAATACGGGCTTTCCTTTTTGCAAAGGATCACCGTGTCCTGTAGATTTTTTGCTGGAGCAAATCCACTGGACAAAGTGCTTCCTCCATTTTTTGCAGTGGCCCTCAGCAGGAAGCTGTCCCTTCTCTGGTGGGAGCTGTGAGGACTTGATCTCAAGGCACTCAGCCAATGCCTTGTCTTGCACAGGCTGGCTTAACCCACAGACTTGGGAGATGCCTCTTCCCGCTAATCCTTTTCCATGCTCTTCTGGATTGGGCCATTTATGAGTCTCCCTCTTGTCCGTGGGAACAGCATCCTTCCTTCTCCTTGTCGAGGGGTCCTGAAGGTTGGGGCTTTTGAGCTTCTGCTGCCCCATGTAACTTGCTCTAGCCACCACGAAGCCACTTGGCCCTTGACATATTGGCTTATCCCCAGTGAACAAATGCTGGGGGCGGCAATGGACCACCTGAGAAGGCAAAACATTGGTGGCAGTGAGCACATCAGTGGTGCAGTCCTGAAGGAGCCCGTCAACAGGACAGCATGGAGAACCACCCTCTGCCTCTACCTCCACCTGGAGCTTAATCTCACTGCACACTCGTGCTGTAAGGCTTGGCTTTTCAGGAACTGGAGCACACTTTCCAGGTAGCAGGAAACTTTTACTACATCCTAGAGCCTCGAAGCACCCCCGGTCCACATGATTGGTTTGAGATTTTGCCAGCACACTGGTTTTGAAAGTGTCTCTATCGTCTAGTTCTATTGAAGAGGACTTCTTGACCACCACCAACCCTGTCTCTTTGGCTCTTGAAGATGGACATTCAGAGTTCACTTCCAATCTGGGGCCTCCTGGGGCACAACTAGCACCCTCTTTCCTTGACCCCTTGCTGGTCAGTACTGGATTTGAGGTTTGCTCTAGGCTCTCTCTCTGGACACTTTCATTCTGGAAGGTTCTGCCAAGGATACTGGGCATGAAGGCTGGAAACGGCTGCCTGAGGGCCAATGAGCATCCACTGTCATTATCAAGTGGGGGGTAGGCTGGGGTTCCCTGAACAGGCTCCTCTGTAGGGGAGCAATCAGCAAAAGGACTCTCCAGGGTAGGGCTTGATTTCTTTGGGGTCACTCTCTCTCCCCAGTCTGCCTGACAGGGTTCTCCCAGGACCTTGACAGCCTCAGTTACTGGGTTAGTTGAAGACTTAGGGGTGGCTAAGCAGGTGGACTGTGGAAAGGACATTGCGTTGTCTTTTCTTGTCCTACAGAGGTTTGTGGGCTCAAGGACTTTGAGGGGCATGCACCACCTCTGCCTCATTTGGAGCCTTACGATATGCGAGTCCAGCACCTGTTGAGTGCCCGGGCTGAGAAAGGAAAGGCTCTGCGTTGTGTTCAGGAGATCTTCCAGCTCTCCCCAGGAGGCCACATTGACAACATGTGGGTGGGTCAGGGAAATAGACAGAGCATGCGTGGTCGCAAGACATGAACGGCAAACAATGCCAGGGATCTGATCCTTTCTAATCTGCTCCACCTTCCTGCACATGTGGACATTCAGGGTGTTTTCCAGTAGCATTTTGTTTGGAACCCTTAGGGTGTAAGTTCCTGCGTTAATCCCCTTGTGTATCCTCAAATCACTTAACTCCTTTGAGTCGGCTCCCGGAGTTCCTTTTGGGCAGTAGTTTCCTGATCCATTGATAGATAGATTACATTTGGATATTTTCCTCAAGTAATTCCCTTGTCCATTGACCGAGTTGTTCCTCAGCTGGACACCGGCTCTGCAGCACGCAAGCGACGGTCCAGGGTGTGTGCATCTTCCTGGGGACACCGTCTTCATTACATTCTTCCCCTGCTTGTCTCCAGGTGTGGAGCAGGAGCATTCGGGCTGCTTCATATCCAGACAAGTCCCTGGCCATTTTTCCTGAGGCTGCTTTAGTGTCAGAGACTCAAGAGTCCCATTGCCGAGGGGCCCCTGCAATTGAGGGAAGTTCTCTTGGCGGTGGAGCTCCGATTGCTTCAAGCAGCCAGGAAGCTTGGGGTCTGTCTTTGGGGTCTGGACCTTCTGATTTTCCTGGGGATGAGTGGGGTTGCGAAGACAAAAAGCTTCCTGGGGTCGTGGCATCATAAAGGATAAAGAACTCTCACTTTCCTGTTGTTTCTTTAAAAAACGTCTTTCCAGCTGTTGAAGTTAATTTGGAATGCGTGATTGGGACTTAGTGTGGACGGTAAGACAGGATTCATCACAGGGACTCTTGTGAGGAGGAGGAAAAGGTACTGCGAGTGGGCCACGGGGCTGTGGACCGGGCGGAGTCAGGACTGTAGCCGGCAGTGGGGCCTGGGCTTGGCATGCAGTTGGAAGTAAAAGTTGGAATCGGCCTTCAGTGTAGGGCAAGGAGTGACGTTGCAACAAGAGTGGGTACTCTTTAGCTTGCATTTGAGCTGGTAAGGTATTAGGAATTTCATTAAATAAGACAGTGGGAAACTCTAGGGTGGATCCAGAGACCCTGAGAGCAGCTGCCAGAGACTCGCTGTACAGAAAAGGTAGACCCCAGAAAAACTCACTGAATTTTTGTGGAAAATGCTTCTGAGGGCTGGGTATCTGCTCTGCTTTGATGCTGGCATTCCAGAAGGGCTGGGGAGGTGCAGTGATCTGCTCCCCATCGAGTGCCTTCAACATATTTAAGGCCTGCAGATGGTATTCTGATACACCCTTTCCTTTTTCTTCCCAAATATTCCATTTCTCTGCCTTTGTGATTTCTATTTCCAGCAGCTTGTGGACATTGGGGTTGAGCAAGGTGGGCCTCCCTACTTCCCCCTGCCTCTTTGTGGGTCCTTCCCGAAAGGTGTCTTCTTGGGGGTGCCAGGTAGAGTGCTCTTTCAGAGACCCAAAGTATTCCAAGGAGGGAAGCTGTAAGTTCTTGGCAGCTGCCCAACACTGGGGTGGGGAGGCAGTAGGGAGGCCTGTGGGATCCTGACTTGTGATGGCTGCCATGGCAGGTGTGGAGCAGCGGTTGTGTGGAGATGGGCTCTGCCTGGGCCTTGCCAACAAGTCGTTCTGAGAATGAGTCCCTGTGGGAGGCGGGGCTGGTGAGTCCCAGAGAGTGCTTGGAGGCTGCAGGTAGGCCTTTGAATCCGGGGGTTTGGCACTGGGTGAGGGAAGAGCCAGTGGTGTGGGTGAAAGACTGTCAGGTTCACGGGAATGTGCGCAGTCTGGTGATTGACTCAAGGCGGGTAAGACATGAGAAGTTGAGATGCACATCTGGGCCCGTGGAAGGGTGGAGTTCTGAGACCTAGGTGTCCAGAATGGATGAGCCGCAGAACCGTGTGGGGCGCGCGTACCGACATGGACTTCAGCCGTACCTCTATTTCGCCAGCTACCAGAGAGGGCTTGAGCTTTCTGTTGACCAAAGCTGCCAGTGTCAAGTGGGTTTCCCAAGTGGCTGCAGGAGACAGAAGGACCAGATTACAGCCAGGACTGAAGGGGCAAGAGACCTAGCAGGCTAGCAAGGGTCGGTGCAAGCTCAGCCCCTCCCCAAGCCTTGATGGCCTGCTCTTCCTGCCCCACCCCACTGCCCGGGACTCCTGTCATTCTCTGCCCATCCCTGAAAGTGTACCCCAAACCAGCGCATCCCAGCTGCTCTGCAGCCCGAGGCCACACAGGCACCCTGGTTGGAAGATGCACCCCGCGGTGAAGCAGGAAGGTTACTTACTTCTGCCTAAGACACAAACGCAGGTTCTGAGCGCCATGTAGTTCTTGCAGGAAACTTCGGAAAACTGGAAATCAAGAGAACCGTTATGGTGCAGCCCTCCCAGAGGACCGAAAGGAATGTCACACGGGCTGTGCACTTAGGACGTTGGACTCTCCAGAGCTCAAGGTCAAATGATAGCTTACTCCCACGGGCAGGAGGTGCTTTGGCATTTCAAGGAGCATCGGTTTCCAATATTGTCTGTGGGGTCTCAGTGAGCAATCTGAACCTTGGCAAAGTTACACAGCTTATCGCTGTTAGCCCTCAATGTTCCACCTCCAAATCCACCAGAATCTGCTCCTGACACCCCCACTGCTCCCTACTGGGTCCTACCTTGGCCAGCCTTCATCCCATCCTAGGCCCCTCCTGTACATCTGGGAAATATCTGGGTTCTGTTTCCATCCCCAGTATCCTTTTGTTCAGGATTATTACCTGAGAGAGACGGGCTGTTGCCACTGGCATCCTGCAGAGGAGGGGACAGGAGAGCTTACAGAGGTTGGTTGAATGGGCAGAACCTTACCTTTCAGAGCGTCACCTTTGTCCCTTGACCTGCTGCTTCTCCTTGTCTCCACCTGAGGCTGGGGCACAAGAGAGGAAGTCAGGCTGGAATCCAATCCTGCGTCTGTTCTTTGTGACAAACTGCAGGCATTTACTGGTGATTAGAAGAATGACAATCTCCATGGAATGACTAAAGCCCAGAAACCAGCTTCTGTGTGAGACCTAGAGTGCATTTCTTCCGTCAGCCTTCCTCTGCTCACGGAGAGCACACACTCTCAGCACTCAGTGTTCTGGTGGGAAAGATTTTGATTATGGAGGCTGAAGCTCTGGGCCAGCCCTTGACCACTTCCTCCCCGGGGTCAGCCATGCTTTCTCAATTAGCCCAGACAGAAAAGGAGCCTTGGCCCAAAGACTGGAGCTCAAGGAAAGAGACTGAGGACCCAGTGATGAGAGCTGCCCTTTGAAACGTCTAGTCATCTAGTCCTTAGCCACTGCGTCACTATATTGGGGATTTTTACCTATTGCCCTCTATAACAACTAGAGATGGGAGGTCTGAGATCTTCAAAGAGAAATATTTTTGAATGCTCATCTTACTGGCAAATGATTTACATATCATACGACTCAATAGTTCAGTCGTTCAATCAGATCAAGGGCAATGGTACAATCAATGATTACCATATCCATTTTAGAACAACACCCCCCCCCCCCATGGTTAAATTGCCTTCAAAAGGAGTTGTGTAATCACAGTCAGGTCTAAAGCTCTCTGTCCCCTCTGGCCTCCTTCATTTTTTCGTCTTGAAATCAATCCCCCTTCACTCTCTAGCATCCCGATGGGGGAGTTCTCCACACTGCTGATCTCACAATCCCTCCCTCTACCATGAGATCTCTCCACCTGCAACTCTGTCAACCCTTGTGTCCATGATCATGATGCATCCACGCCTCCTGTGCTTCACAAAGAGGGAAAGCCAACAGAAATAATGAAAATCAACATAAGCCGGCAAGGATAAAATGATACCAATGCAGTGAACAAAGTCCTAACAGTGAGTAAGGACGCACCAGCCCTCATCAACATTCCAAAGCCAGGGCTGATGGTCTCTTCTTTCTTGAGATTTCCCCTATCAGGAAATTAATTACGAAAGGAAACATTTATAAAACAAGGGAAAATCAATCTCTCCTATGGCTGGGTTGAGAATTTCTTACCTTTATCCTTTTCCTGGGTGGTCGCACAGGTGGAGTATTTGGAAGGAAGGGGAGGACCAGGAAGAAGCAACCCACTCCATACAGGATGCCCAAGGTCAAAACAGTGAACCAGGTGGGGTATTGGTAGGTCAGCCAGGAAGCACTTTTCTGTTCCAGCAGAAAGAGAATCTCCTCCATCTTCTGGATACAGCGGTTGCACTCAGGCAACTGAGCACTCTGAGTCCCCTCTGGCTTCAAACCCACTTGCATCACAAACCTGGGCCCACATCACTAAAGGGTCACAGTGGGGTGGGAGGTGACAGCAGGACAACACATAATCCCTCCCTCTACCCTCCAGCTCATCACATCCCTCCCCTGCTCTGGTCTTCTCTCTCCCACTGCCTGCTCCGGGCCTCCAAAGTCACCAGCTGCGCCTGATGGAATGGAATCTTAGTGCAAGTTCTTATTCATTCCACCTCCCACCTAGGTATTACCTGCTTCCTTGGCAAGTTGCCTGAATCATGACCAATTTCATAGGCTTAGAATATCTGAAGTTGTCTCTGTCCTCAATGAAAACCTTCTCAAGTCATGGTTTTACTTTGTCTTATCCAAGATAGAGAACTTAGGTTTATGTAACATTTATTTAGCTTTATGAATGTTGGATGAAAAGCTTGGAATTTGACTTCTATGACCAGGAGAGTTATTCAAGAGCTGAGGTATATCTCTCCCAGGAGAGAGATCTAACAAATTTTCTGCCAAATGGTACATTTGGGGAGACAAGGAACACTTAAGCATTAATCATTCTTAACAGTGTCCCCTGCAAATCTTCCTTGTGTGTGACTACTGCCCATTTAGGGCTTGCTCTGGGAACACTTGATGGGGTAATAAGCCTTGCAACAATTCAGGCTCAAAGGGCAAGCATCTGGCTGAGCAAAATAAAGAGATAATATGGATTGAGTTGTGTCCTTACCACTAACACTTGAGATATTCCCCCAAAATTCGTTGGAACCCTAACACTGAAGGCTATAATCTGATTTGGTTATGTGAGGGCTCTCTCTGGGAGAAATGTACCTCTGTCCTTGGCTTCACACAAGAACCAATTGACGCAGAAACCTAGTTTGTGATCCAAGTGACTTTATAAAGGATAGAAGAGGCAAATATGCTCGTGGGGGGTGGGGGCGGACTGGACAGCTCACGCACGCTGGGTTGCATGACAGCTGGTTTGAGGCCCCCACCCATACCCTGTTGGTAGGCATGGCTGACGGTACTGTTTGACCCCATTGACTGAATTAAGCCCACCTGGTCTAGATGGGGGCCCGCCCAGGTTGACCTGCTTCCTGTCACAAGGACCTAAATGTGTGCATCTTTCCAGCCTGAAGCAGCTTTCAACTGTCTGTGATGGGGAGGAGGTTTGGCATGCACAGCGACCACCCTCAGTTCTGCCTCTACTTACCTAACAGGTACACGGCATTTCTTTTCTGTTTTTTAAAACAACAACAAAAAAATCATTTGTAATCTTTCTATTCCAGCGGTGCTAGGAGCAAGGCAGAGGCAAAACCCAAGAACAGGGTTCTTCTCTGTTGAAGCGCGATAAACTCACGGGGAAGCAAACAAGCATCTTCATCCACGTGAAGTGAATCTGTGAATCAGCAGCTCCTAACTGACCAAAGCACGCACAGAGCAGCCCAGCATCAAGGTCCGTTTCTGTGCACTGCTCCCACTGTGAGGAAGAGCTTCATGTGCATTAAAAGGGAACTTTTGTAATATTTGAATTTTGAATAGTGGTTTTTGTCAGAAACTGGAAAAAATCTCAAAGCCTGAAGAAACTCCTTTCTAGTACTGAACATTCAAGGGAGCCTGTGGAAGCCTGAAATGATTGCTAGGTGACCACCTGGATCTGCTTGTTGAGTGAAAGTGGCAGAATAGCAGCAATAGAGCAGTGGGTTCATTCTGACCACTGACACTCGTGGACCTGGTTTACAGGCAGTAGAGAAGAAGATGAGAGCAGGTTGACTGGTTTGAAGTCCATGACCTACTCTGAGGGGACTAGAGTTGTGGAGAATAGGTGATGGGGCCAAGGCCTAAAGGCAATGCGACCAATGGACACTGAGGTGAGGCCAAGAGAGGGAGCCCACATTGACTTGACCCGAACCCGACCAGATGAAGAGAAGAATGTTGAGCCTGTGCACTGGTATATACTGCTGCAGACTGTATAGACGATCTGTCCTGCTTTGACTTTCTTGTGGATGTGGACTTCACAAGGTTCCAACTGGCATGAAGACTCTTTATATTGAAGAATATGATGGTCTCCTCAGAGCACTGGGTTGATGGAAGTAGGCAGTAGAGAAACTGGATAGCCAAAATGGGCCAGATAAAGGCGTGAAGTGGCTAGCTTACAAGATTTCATAGATACTGGAATATATTCATAGAATTATAGGATTAATATGTGGGTGTACCTTACCTGCAATTGTTAAGCATAGGATATTTTTGTTTCATCACTTACAGAATATTATGTTTAAAGGAGGGTGGCACGGAGTGAAATGTATGCATTTTCATATTATACTGTTAGATACTGATATGATTCTATTATTGTTTTGAAATTATATACGGCTAAAGAATTTTGTGAAAATGTCAAATGGACAAGGGGTGGTCTGTTGTAGTTATACAATCTGGTGTCAATTTGGGACTTGAGAGGATTAAGAGTGAAGGGGTAGACTCTAGTCTCTCTATTGGGTTATGGCCAATGAGGCCTCTTTGTGGGCCTGGCCTTCCCGTCAGGGTTCTGGGAAATCTGGTATTTCCTCCTTGGAGGCAGCAGACTATCTTTCTGCTCATTCCCTGAGAGATGTCCTACTAACAAGACACATGGCACCACACTGATAGAACCCATGCCCTGGGAACTGGAGGAGCCACATGGAGACCCTGCCAAAGCTGAGATGCTTCTACCACCACTGGATGCAGAAGACTTTGCAACTACTGACCTGTGATCTTCCTGCATTTGGGGTCATTGAAGGTGTTTCATGAGTCTGAAGAGAACATTATAGATTGATATCAGACATGGGCTAATATTGGACTTATGGACTTGATCTTGGTTGGGCTGGAATGCTTTCTCAATATACAACTGTTCTTGTATATAAAGGTCTTTCCTATACACATATGAGTGTGGATTTGTTTCTCTAGTCTACCTGGACTAACACTCATGGATCCCTTTCAGGACTGTAAGTTCTGTTCCCCTGACTGCTGCAAAGTATGTGACAGAGAAGAAAAGGGAGAAGAGTGAACTGTACCCATTTATTGAGGTAAGAAAAGTGATGAAGGAGCATGGCCGGTTCCCCAAACTTCATGAGTGGAAAAATGGGCTCTTGGCACAAAATGACATTTAATCTTCACCAAGAGAATCAGGGCTAAATTGCTGCCCTATCTCTGACCTCAGCTTTTGTTTTATTTTAATTCTCATATAATTCACATATATCATTCAATACTTCAGTCATATTAAGATTTGTGTAATCGTCACCACAATCAGGTTTACATCATTTCCTTCTTTTATATTCATTTTTGTTAGCCCCCCCCCCCCTCACTCCCCCAAATCTTCCCTGCCTGTCCCTAGGTGATTGTTAATTCTGTTAGTGTCTCTCTGGATTTACCTCTCCTGGATTTCATATGTATTAAAAAAAAAATACAAAACAAAATCAAGAAACAAGTAGAAAAGAAAAACTAACAATGACAAAAGAGAGAAAAACCTCAATCGAACAGAAAGTGAAAAATACTAAAAACTGGAACCAAATTAAAATTAGTCTGAAGAGATCAAATGATGAGGTGTTACATTTGAACTTAACTGTATCTGTTCATGTCCATGGACTGTGGTCAGAGGGAATTCACCCCGCCTGTGCATTTGAGTCCTTTTGCAAACTGGGTGTTCCGAACTTAAGCTCTGATTCTTGTTCATACCTGCAGATTGAGATTCTATTATTTATCACCCTGGCATCACACTGGCTGTGCTGCTTGTTCTGGGCGGACTTAGTTGACATCTCACTTAGATGGCTGCTTATTTTCAGAAAAAAGGTTTAAGTACAAGGCCCTGTTCTTTGTGATAGATGTGCACCATCTGATTTCAGGGTTTTTTTACACCCTATGCTTTCCAGTCAAATATTCACTTGAGGTAATTCAAAACACTCACTTGGCTCGATGACGCCAGAATAGCTCCCCTCCATGCAGTTCCATGGAGCTCAGCATAGTTAGGGCGCAGAGATGAAAAGACGATTGAACCATGTACTGAACGTTCAGGTTTTTCCCTGCTTTTGAAAATCTGTTTGCGCTTGTAGAGTAAATGTTTTGTACTTTTTAAGAGTGTAAAAAAAATAGATGGAGGGATTCAGAGAAAATGGCGACCAGATAGGACCCATCTATCTGGAGCTCCTGCTGCCAGACCAGAAAAATAGGAAATTAGGTGAAGGAAACGGGGAGGTGGAGTTCTGAAATTAGAACTAGGGTAACAGGGTTTCTCCTGAACCCCTTCTTTTGTGGGATTTCCACTCACAAAGCAAACCAAGCATGCTTTAAAGCACTATAATTTTGACGAAGTGGCAGGCGCCAGATATGCCCTTGCCTGGAGCAGGGATCCCTGCAGGTGGACGCCCTGAGAGGGGGCAGAATCTCAGACACGAGGGGAACCCCACACTGAGCTCTCCATGCGGTTGGATGCCTTGAGCTCACGGTCAGGGGTTGGTGGTGGGTAGCTATAATTTAGAGTAGAAGAAAAAATATATTATTACCTTAGGAAGATCATGGTGTGGGAGAAAAAGGCAGAAAGTCGGGAGTCCAGGGAGCAAATTTAGTTCCAATTGGCCGACTAGTAAACAACCCCCCTGATAAGCTGGATCTCCCCCTCTGGGGGTCAGCTTGACAGCCACCAAATCTGAGCACATCACAAGTAGAATTTTTTTTAAGGGTGAAACATAAATGATTGGTTTAAAACTCAAACCCAAGTCTGGTTGCTCAGCTCCAAGCACCACATAGGGGAGTCCCTTAACATAAATCAGCATAAGAAGCAACCTAGCTAAGGAATGCCAGAACTCAGCCACAGGGCCTGGCAGCTTTTACCATAACAAAGACCCGCTGTAGCAGTGTCAGCCTTAAACAGCACTGAGCTGTAGCCCAGAGACTGTGGGAGACAATTTCATTCTAGCTGGCCAGAGGGATAAAAAAGAAAATCCTCTGATCTAGGAAGCATCAGCAGTCTAGATAGGACAACAAGCTTCCCTCTCAGTGATTCTACACATAGCTGGGGAGGCCCTGCCGGTCTTGGAGCCCTAGACGGGGCTGAGGGAGCCCCCCAGTGCCCCCTCCCAGCCCCTGCTGCAGTGCTACATGCAGCACAGGCAAGTACTCCAGCACCCAAGTGACCCCTGGCCACGGGCGCGATCTTGCTTTTGAATTAATCTCACACAGCATCTGTGGAACCCTACATCAGGGATGGGAAAGTCCATTAACGCATGCCCAGGAGAGCCAGCATAGGAAAGCTGGATTTTCCTGCCCGTGGGCTCCGATGGATGTTGCACCTGGAGCAGCCCACCTGGGCCAGATGATTGCAGTTCAGCCAATGGGATTGACCTGGGGTCCTTCACCAGCCTCCCCGGGAACCCTTGAAAAGGCAGGGACCAGAAGGGAGAGGGGTGGTCTGGTCGTCTTCCTGGGAGGAGAGAGATCCTTGCATGACCTGAGGCAGTCTCTGCCAGGCCCCATGGCCAAAGGAATCCTATGGGTGCCTTGTAAAACCTGAAGCTTCTTTTAACTCTCATTAAATTCACTTGGATCACGAACCCGGCTTCCGCATGAAATTTTTCTCGCGGGGAGCCAAGGACTGGGGTTGGAATTTAGGCCAGAGAGAGAGACCTTACAAGTCCATGACCCCGTGACCTTGAGGAAGAGTTGGAATTCCTCTGGCCTCAAGGACAGGTGATCAAGTATCATTACCTCCTTACCCACTGCTCTACTTATTCTCACTTTATTCACTAGCCCTTCTAACTTTTCCACCGCACTCAGTTTCAACGTGCTCAGGTTGGTGTTGGGCTTTTATTTACTCGCTTTCTTCTTTATCCCTCTTTTTTTCCCCTTTTCCCCTCTTTTTCCTCTTCTCTCCCACTCTCTCCTCTCATATGCCACTAAAGGCTTCCAGGTCACTTCCCTCCGCTTAGGGCAAATCAACCCAAATAGCAGGAGGCACTCCAGCCTGCCCTCTGTGGGAGTGCTGTACACCACACAAGGCACCTGGGACAAACACCTACAGTGCGCTGCACCGTTGAAGAAACCTCCGTCATGCCTCTAAGGTGATCTCGTCAACTAGGGCAATTCTGCCCAGCACCACTGGGTCCCGGCATTAAAAGGGCACACTGACCTGCCATGTTGGAGCAGTGTCTAAACCCCTCTGGCCCCTCATCCAAGCAATCAGGGATCAGCTACTACTTTATACTTTATTTCCTCCTTCTCTCTCTCCTTGCTCTTTACCATCACAGCCAACCTTAGTGAACTCAGTTGGATTTATTTCCTTCTTTCTCTTTATTCTCTTTTTCTTTCTTTCCTCTTTCTGTCTTTGCTTTCTTCACCTCTCTCTTAGCTTGTACGATTCTCTCTGCTCCCTCTCATTGCTTGCTCATACCACTGCTGGTTTCCAGAGCCCTACACTCAGCCTAGGGCAACCCTGTCCTCCTAGTGGGCAGCCTGACCCCTAAGACAGTACTGCACACAGGACGAGTCAGAGCTACACACAGCATAACACAGGGTCAGTTATTTCTTTAACCATTTAAAAAATACTCTCTCCTCCTCCTTCCTTTTCTCTTCTCTCTTTTCCCTTTTATTGGGCTCTTCTTACAGGTTTTCTGCTTTTCTCCGCTCCATCAAGCTCTTCTCTACTTCCTACCACAGCCTCCACAGATATGGTTCTCCTTTTTAGTTGTTTTCTTTTCTTTCTTTTTACTGTTGTCACCTTTATTTACTCTGTGCATTTTAGTTGTGTGTGGGTGAGTGGTTGTCAGTCTGGTTGGCATTATTGCCCCAGTCTGTGTCTTCCTCTTTCTCTCTTTTTCCTCTCCTTTCACTCTCTTTCCCATCACAAGACAATAGAGGTCTCCAGGCCACTCCCCTCTGCCTAGGGCAAACCTGAAGGCCCAACTGAGGGAGCTCCCACCCCCCACTTATTGGTGTGGCAAGCAGCTGGGGAATTCACGCTGGTCCTCTCCCACACACCAGGCCACAGGTTGTTCTCCCCTATAAAAAGTGGGGGCATCCCCAGCCTAAATCCTGAGGTCCTACAAGTGACTGGGGGAAACGCCTGACCAGCACTTGTGGGGCTCCACGCTACTGTGGGAACATCCACCCAATCTCCAAGGCGATCTCTCTGTACATCCCCTTGTCTAGCCAGATTTGTAAAGTAGAATTGGGTCATGATAGTGGGGGGGAGGAAGCATTTAGGAACTAGAGGAAACATATGTTTCATTGTTGCTACCCTACACCCTGACTGGCTTATCTCCTCCCCACATCCCTTCAGGAAGGGGGTGTCCAGTTACCTACCAATGGGCTTTGAGTCTCCACTCTGCACTCACCCTCATTTACAATGACATGATTTTTGTGTTCTTTGATGCTTGATATCTGATCCCTTCAACAGTTCATGGTCACACAGGCTGGTGTGCTTCCTCCATGTGGGCTTTGTTGCTTCTGAGCTAGATGGCCGCTTCTTTATTTTCAAGCCTGTAAGATCCCAGATGCTATAACTTTTAATAGCCAGGCACCATCAGCTTTCTTCACCACATTTGCTAGTGCACACATTTTTCTTCAACCATCATGTTGGAAAGGTGTTCATCATGGAATGCCAATTTAATATAACGTGTTCTTGCATTGAGTAAGTACTTGACAATGTCCATCTACTGCCTTAATACTAAGTCTATAAATATATGAACGTTGATCTATTTACGAACCCTCCTGTATAAATATATTTACATATGTACATGCCAGTATGTAGACCTCTAGAAATACCCTTTGTCACCTAGTTCTTTCCTCTATTTACTTTTACTTTCCTCTTGTCCGACTATCGTGCTCAGCTTTCACTTGGGTTTGAGTAATTTCTCTTGGTTACATTACCCTTGCTGAATACCTACCAGGCTTCTCACACCCTCCTTGCGACGGATTTTGGATTACTTGTTGCTCCCCTGTCGCTGGATTGGTCAGCATCACCTCCTTACCCCCTCCTCTCTCTCTCCCATGTCCCCGGGAACCATTGGTCCTGTTGTTTTCTCCTCCAGCCTATTTTTCCAGCCTATCTTATCTAGATAGATCTGTTGAGATAATAATATGCACCAAAAATCAAACCATAGCAAGATAGGCGATGGGTGAGAACACAGTTATGACAAAAAACAACAACAGAAAACCAATGATCAATAAAAGAGTAAATTAATTAAAAGCCAAAAAAATTTTTTTAAGAAAGAAAAACCTGTAAATAGATCAAGGTCTGATTTTTTTTTTCTATAGGTGTGTCCTTCAGTCAGGTCTGATGGCGTATCATGCTCTGGCCCCAGAGTCTGTCCTTTGTACTCCCTCAGGGGCTACCCGCTCTGCTCCCATGGTTGCTCTGCTGCATGCTTTTAGTGATTTGCCTCCGTGTTGGAGGGCCAGCCGGGTCAGTCCCAACACAGAGTCTCCGGTATTGTCCCCATAGGGCCCTGGGCCAGCAAGGGATGGCATGTCTCATAGTGGGATCAGCCATATGGTCCACTCTGTACATTGGCTGTTCAGAGTGCCAATATCATCCTCCAAGCCTGGTGGACCAGTGTGTGCTCCACTCTCTTCCTCCCCCTTCATTTGCCCCTGTGTGCTCTGATCAGACATGTCCATCTCCCCTAGCTACAGGTTCAGTGCCGTCTTCTAAGGTAAATTCTTCTGGGGGGAGGGGCAGTTGTCCACGTAGCTGGTATGGAGGCTGGACCATCCACTTTTCATTTAGGATCAAAAGCATCTAGCTTTTAGCATTAGGTGCTATTGAGTCAGTTCCAACTCAAGGCAGAATGAACCACTGCGCAGTCCTACACCATCTTCAAAACTGTTGTTATACTTGAACCTAACATTTCAGCCTTTTCCAGGGACTGGCATCTCCTGATAACATATCCAAAGCATGTGAAGTCTCCCCGTGCTTGCTTCTAAGGACCTTTCAGACTGTTCTTCTGACACAAATCTGTTCATTCTTCCAGCACTCAATGGTATTTTTAATATTCTTGGCTAGTGTCATCTTGATGGGTTGAAACACTATCTCGCTCTAGTGTTGATGTACATTTTTCTGATGCCTAATTATACTGAGTATCTTTTAAGGTAATCATTTAATTTTTATGGCATTTTGAAAAGATGTCAATGAGGTCTATTTAATTTGTGTTCAGATGGAAACACATAACTCAAACTAAATATGTGACAGTAGAAAAAGAATCCATTTTATCCTAAATACTTGAGATATTTATACAGCCTACTCAAGTTTTTATCAACATAGATAAGGTGCCTGTGGTGGTGGTGGTGGTTTTTAAGAGTTAATCTCTAAATAGGGGGCTGCAGTACTGAGCACTGAATCTCCTTTGCTTGATTAATTTTTATGTTAGGGAAGTAATACAAGGATTCCATCAAATGACCCATCAGTTTGAGGAAAAAGCATATCAGAATTGATGGTCAAAGCCTATATGGCTTTATGGTTTAGTCTCTAGGGGTATGTAACGCTCTTGTGAAAATAGTATTCCTCATGATAATAACGAGGAACTGGTGGGCCTCCAGGGCTGGGAGCTGAACTGAGGGGCAGTTCTACCCTGTCTAATAGGGTCACTATGAGTTGGCAAAGACTCGATGGCTGTCAGTTTGGTTTGTTTGACTTGAGTACTGGCATTCAGTGTGTTTATCGAAATCAATAAATTACAAGCATTTAGATGTCTATTTTTTACATACAAAATTAAAATCCCCCAAGCCTCTGAAAACTGCAAAGATTTCACAGCACTAGGTTGGTACTCTCCCATCCAAGAATCAGTGAAACTGGCAGGGTGTGAGGCATTCAGGCTCCCTCAGTTCCTCCTACTGCCTTCCCTGACCCTGGTCACTTGCTTCTATTACCTCTCTTGGACCTTACATGCATTTGAATTAGAACACCATAGAGTACAGTGCTCTACATGTGCAGCAGCTCTAACCATGTCACTCTCGGTCTCTATGAAGCCTCTTCCAACAAAATTCAAATGCGATTGTATGTGCACACATAAACACACGCATGCACCAGAGCACCCTTCTTAACAGAGAGTCAGGAGGGTCTCTTATTTGCTGTCCTCACTTTGGACACAAGTCCCTTGATGATGAGTAGGAGAAAAGGAACATCAGGTAGTGGGGGAAACCCTAAGGAGGAACAGAGGAGAGCTTTAACTAGGAATAATGCTACTAGGGGAATGATGGCATGTGAGGAAAATTAGATACTTCCAGACTGTCAGATTTTTCCATACAGCAAAATTAACTTTTCTAGTTTTGTCTAAAACTGGCCCCAGGAAATTTCAAATAGCACATCTCAGATTATCTAACCTACAAAGGAGTAGCCGGCCTTCCCCCCACCCCCACCCCACCCCCGCCAAAAAACCAAGCGGTACAAAGCTCCACTGGGTACACATTTCAAAATATACATTCTCCTGTTTGGGCAGGCATCTGGCAACTTGCTCTGAGCTAGTGCACCCACACTTTTTCCCCAAGGTCATTGCTGGTGACAAGACCTTGTGCTCTTCTCACAAGCCAGAATGCAAACATAAATCAAGTCAGTGTAAGACGCCATCATCACCTCACTCAAATACACCTCGTCAAGTGAACTCAAACTTCAAGAAGATGCTCATTTGTTTGGTTTTGTTGATGTGAGGGTGATAGTGCATTTGGAGTTTAGTCATTGCACTAGGTCAGACTGTTAATCAAGCTTCCTATATAGAGGTTCTGAAGATATTGTGTAAGAAGGTCTGAGTTGTCTGGCTAGACCAGAGCTTGCACACTGCTATTGACTAGAAGTTCCGACACACAGAATCCAGGACAGATAAACCCCTCAGGACCAATACTGAGAGTAGCAACACCACGAGGGAAGGTAGGGGGGAGAAGCAGAAGAAAGGGGAAACCAATCTCAATGATGGACATACAGCCCCACTCCACCACCCAGGGGAACAAACAGCAGAAGTTTGGGTGAAGGGATACAGCAGAGGCGTAAAATATAAAAATAAAAAGTATGTATAAAGTATCAGTGGTTCACGTGGGTGGGAGGAGGGGAAAAAAGGAGCTTAAAGACAAAGAACATGTTTGGAAATGATGATAGCAATGTATGTACAAATGTGCTTCATACAAATTGGTGTATGAATTGTTACAAGAGCTGTAAGATCCCCCAATCAAATGATTTATTTAAAATAAAAAGGACTGATTAGTGGTAGACAGGGGACTGGTTTTGCCACCATGACAGTGCACCTGCTCACACAAAAAAAACAGCATGCCTCTATCGCCCGATCTGATCCCAGCACACCGAGGCAAAATACTAAGGGTGTACAACAGAACAGGAAGGGGAACAGAGCAACGAAGTCCCCAGGGAATACCAAAAATAGACTTTGGGGCCAGGGCTAGCTGACCCATCATACTCTATGAGAAAACACTCCTAAAGGCCAACAAACAGTCCTTGAACTAACTAAAAGCTTTTCTTTCTTGTGTTTTGTTTTGCTTTTTGTCATTGGCTTGCTGGTGGTGGTGTTGTTCTTTTGTTTCATTTTGTTGCTTGGGTTTGCTCTGTCTCGTTTTTGTGCATGCTATGATTTCCACAGGTCTGTCTAAATGAGATAGGCTGGATGAACAATCTGGAGGAGAAAACAATGGGACTGACAGCTGGTGGGGGGGGGAGATGGGAAAGGGGGATGTAGGGAAAAAGGAAGTGCTGTTAACAAACCCAGGGACAAGGGAACACCAAGTGATCCAAATAGATGGTGAGGAGGGTGTAGGAGGCTTGGTAGAGTGTAACCAAGAGTAATGTAACCGAGAGGAATTACTGAAACACAAATGAAGGCTGAACATGAGAGTGGGACAATCGGAAAGTAAAAGGAAATCAAGGAAAGAGGTAGGAAGCAAAGGGCATTTATAGAGGTCTAAATAAAGGCATGTGCATATGTAAATATATTTATGTATAACGATGGGGAAATAGATCTATATGCATATATTTATAGGTTTAGTATTAAGGTAACAGATGTACATTGGGCCTCCATTCAAGTACTCCCTCAATGCAAAAATACTTTGTTGTATTAAAGTGGCATTCCGTGATGCTCACCTCCCCAACAAAATTGCTGGAGGCAAATGGGTGCATAAGCAAATGTGGTGACTGAAGTTGATGGTGGTCGGCTATCAAAAGTTATACATTCTGGGGTCTTAAAAGCTTGAAGTTAAACAAGTGGTCATGTAGCTGAGGAGCAACAAAGCCCACATGAAAGAAGCACACCAGCATGTGTGATCACGAGGTGTCGGAAGAATCAGGTATCAGACATCATCGGAACAAAAAAATCATATCTTTGTGAATACGGGGGAGTGTGGAGTGAAAACCCAAAGCTCATTTGTAGATAATTGGACATCCCCTTACAGAAGGGTAGCAGGGAGGAGAGGAGCCAGTCAGGGTGCACTGTAGCAACAATGAAACATACAACTTTCCTCTAGCTCCTAAATGCTTCTTCCCCCACAACTAAAATGATCCCCATTCTACCTTACAAATCTAGCTAGACCTGAGGATGTACACTGGTACAGATAGGAACTGGAAACACAGGGAATCCAGGGCGGATGATCCCTTCAGGACCAGTGGTGAGAGTGGCGATACGAGGAGGGTAGAGGGAGGGAGGAATGGAAAGGGGAAACCGATGACAAGGATCTACATATAACCATCTCCCTGGGGGACAGACAACAGAAAAGTGGCTGAAGGGAGATATTGTATAGTGTAAGATATGACAAAATAATTTAGAAATTATTCAGGGTTCATGAGGGATGGGGAATAATTATCAGTTGATGCCAGCGGATTAAGTGGAGAGCAAATGTTTTCAGAATGATGAGGGCAATGAATGTACAAATATGATGTATGTATCAATTGTGATAAGAGTTGTATGAGGCCCCAAAAAATGATTATAAAAAAAGAGAAAAGAAATAACAGTATGAAAACATCCCCCCAAAAAGCATGCCTCTCTTGTCCCTCATATCCTAATCACCTGAACTCACTCCATGTGACTTCTTTCTGTTTCCATGAATGAAGGACAGTGGTTTGACAACACAGAAGAGGGGGGGAAAAAAACAAGGGTGTCACCCAAACTGCTGAGTTTGAAAAATGTTTCCAAGAATGTAATCACAGATTAGACAAATGTGTGAAGTGTAATGGAGAGTACTATGAAGGGGATAAAAAATTTAAATGCATAGTTTTGAAAAAATTGTAGTTTTTGTCGGGTTCCCCCTAGTAGCTTCCAATTTCATAGCAACTCAAGCCATCACCATACATCAAACTGACAGAGAAGGGGTGGGTTTTGTGTGTAGGTGGTGTTGGTTATTGCACAGGGGCAAGGGACTTCTGGTGGCATAGTAGCTTATGCCTTGGTTGTCAACTGTAATGTCAGCAGTGGGGAACCACCAGTCAGTCCTCAGAAGAAAAGGATGAGGCGTTCTACTCCCATAGAGTTAGCCTTTGGGAAACCCACAGAGATAGTTCTGCTCTGATCTCATAGAGTCGCTATGGCTCAGCATCGACTCCATCGAAGTGAGCTGACAAACTAAAGGCAGGAGATCTGAAAGAGGATGCGGAGACGTTGTCTCAGGTACTTTGGACATATTACTATGGTGGAACCAGTCCTGCAAGAAGGGCAACATTTTTGGCAGAGGGTTAGCAAACAAGAGGAAGACCCTTACTTAGGTGGATTGACACCGTGGCTGCGAGAATCGGCTCAAATACAGTAACAAGTGCGAGGATGGCGCAGGACTGGGCTTTGTTTCTCTCTCTAGTGCACAGGCCCCTATGAATCCGAACTGACTCCAGGGCTCTACAATATCAACTACTACAACCCTGAAGTTCAAACCTACCCAGTGGCTTCCCAAAAGGGAGGTGTGGCCATGTGCCTCTGTAAAGATGACAGCTAGGGAGCCCCTGCGGGGCAGTTCTACTCTGTGGCACAGGGGCAGCCAGGTGTCGGAATGTGCTTCACAGCAAAGGGTGTGCTTTGTCTCAGTTTGTGCCTGCTGCTGTTTATGCTATGCACTGAGTTTAACATGTGACACTCAGGAGCGAATGAATGGAAACACACCCATGATGCTTCCATGATGCCAGATGCAAGCTGACACTGTTTCTGAGTTCTGGGCATATTATTTTTTCAGAGATAATTTCCTGTAGCGGTGACACACCGAGTCCTATTTCATGTAAAAGCATCAGCAGCAGAGGAAAGCACTGCACAGAGAGAAGACTATGACACGTAACAGGCTTTCCATAGAGGAACAAAAGGGTGGATGTCTTGGGCTGCACTCTTTTCTTGTATACAGACAGTAAACAAGCTGAACACATCTCACCTAAGCATAACATTACAACTACTTGAAGCCCAGCTCAGGCATCTGGAGAAGAGGCAGCAAGGAAGGATGGGAGAGAGTTAATGGGCTGGGCGTCCCCAAAGGTGCAGAGTGGGAATCAAGGGAGGATCCAGGACGAGCCAAGGCTTCTGGCAGAAGTCTGAGAGGAGAGCAGCAGAAAGGAGCTGCTCTCTGGGTCCTCACAGATGTAGCCAGTGAGAGAGCAGCAGTGCTGCCCCCTGGCGGCGCGCCGAAGGCAGGGCCGCTTCCCCCAGGGCTGGAGAGCTCTGGGGAAAGACAAATCCTGTCACTTTGGATGCCAAGTAAGGGGGCACTGTGTGCCGGTGGTGTACCTATGTTGGCCAAAGCGCTGCCCACTGTGCATTTGCTTCCCACAAGCACAGTTATCCTTCCTCGTGCATCCAGGAAAGACAGTTCTAGAAAAACACAAGCAGTAAAATAAAACACTGCCAGGTCTCGAACCATCCTCACCATTGTTACTATGCCCACTGATGTAGCCGCTGGTTCGAGCTGTTTTATTGCCCGTCCTCCACTTTTTGCCAAGCATCATGTCCTTCATGGACTTGATGTCCCTTCAGGGACTGGTCTCTCCTGACAGCACGTCCAAAGATATCAAATGAAGTCCAGCCATCCTTTGTCCCCATGTTCTCTTGGCAGTCCTTGTACTTTTATTGCTCAGTGTCTGATTATTTGGGACCAGGCCTTATTGCTGCCCCTTCCTCACCTTGGCCCCCAATCCCGACCCCAAGCCCTGCACATCCACTGTGTGAAACCTCCTGTTCCTGTAACCATCCCTGTGCTTTTGTGTGGGGGGTCTAGCTGGGTTCCCCTGGCAATTCGCCAGCTGCCCTTGGGAAAGTTCATGGAGTCGGCTAAGTAGTAGAAAAGCCAAACGTCCAGCTGAGATTGGTTTACTCCCTAGCACCCTTGGGCAGGAGCACAGCCCCACTCCCGGTCCCAGGTAGCCAACGACCACACCTAGGTTCTCCGGACTTGGCAGCTGTAACATGTGGCCTGGGCTTCCCCTTCATTTCCTGCTCCTTTCTGGCTTGCTGTCTGACTTTTCTTTGCGGAATTAAAGCTGCAAATTGACAGGATCCCATAAACACTCTAAAGCCACAAAAAAACACCAAATGCCCACCCAAACATGTGAAACTTCAAAAAATCATCCTTAGAAGATTCCCAAACCCTAAACATTCCTAAACCCCATATATGCCCTGAAAACACCATGAAAGCCCTAAGAAAACCTAAAATGCTGGGGGAAAAAAACACATATAATATTAAAAATACCCTAAAATCCCTAAGGAACTCTGTAACATCACTAAAAACACCATACTGTGCTGAAAAATACCTATACACTCTAAAAAACCACCCCTAAATCCCTTAAACACTCCCTAAAATCTTATAAAACACCCTAAAAACCCCAAACCACCCGAATGCCCCAAACACACCTTAAACGTCCACAAACAACCTAAAAGCCCTAAAAAATCACATGCCACCAAAAAGCCCTAAATGACCGCAAAATTCCAACTCATAGCCACCCTATAGAGGGCTTCTGGAGCTGTCAGTCTTTTATGGGAACAGCTTTATCATTCTCCCAAGGAGAAGTTGGTAGGTTTGAAACCCTGACCTCATATTTAGCAGTCTAATAATTGCTGGACAGTGCCACCAAGGCTCTACTGGTGTAGTGGGTTACACATTGGGCTGCTAACCTCAAGGGAAACGGTTCAAAACCACCACCCACTCCTTGGGAGAAAGAAGAAGCTTTCTTTCTATTCCCCTAGATTTCTCATTGAAGGTGTAAAGTAACCTGTTAAATGCTCGCAGTGGCAGCAGCAATGTCTCATAACCATGGGGAAATGTGGTTCAGAAACTTCAGAAGCAAGCATCCACCAGTAGGTGACTGACCAGCAGTATTGACTTGGGCAAAGAGAAGGTGACATGGAAGGGTAAGGAGAAGAATGCGTGCAGAGGGCAGGTTGGCAGCTGAGCCTAAGTCCAGTAGAAACAACAGTAGAATGGCCTGTTCTTGGAAGGGCCACAGGAGATGGTGCGACTTCATGTAGCCCCCACTTACATGTGTAACAGCAGCAATTGCCTGAACACGTGGTCTCCCCAGGGAGGAGCCTTTGTGTGGTGTTAAGATGCTGTTACTGTCTGTTGTACTGTGGTGGCCTGCATTTGGCTGTAATGGTGGAAATTTTGCAGCCAGTAGTTCAAATGCCTGCTGGGTCACTCACTGCAGGTAGACTTCAGCAGTTTCCAGACAGAGAGACGAGGGAGGAGGACCTGGTCTTCCACTTCTGAAAGAACTGGCCAGTGTGAACCTTGTGAATGGCAGAACACTATACCTGAACATGAGTACCGCAGGCTATAAGGCATGATGGATTGACACAGTGGCTGCAGCAATGTGCTCAAACATAGGATAGTGCTGGCCTGGAAAATAGTTCATCGTCCATTAAAAAAAATCATTATATAGGGGCTCATACAACTTTTGTTGTTGTTTTTCCCTAAGGGAGAGCAGTGTATTGGTACACTGAAAGGTATATAGATCAATGGATTCGAACAGAAAAGCTACACATATATTCACCAGTCAACAGGAAACTAGCCTTCGAAAAAGGACACAGAAATATCCAAAGGGACAAATTCTGCTTGCTCAACAAATGGTGTTGGACAAACTGAGATACCGTATGTAGGAAAATGAAGCAAGCCCCAAACCTTCCCCCATGCACAGAAATTAACTGAAGAGGGGTTAAAACCTGAAAGTAAACCTCTGGGCTATCATAATCAATTTTTCGATGACCTCATCGGTCAGAAATCATTGTAGGAACGCCAAAGCGTTCTTGTGTTCAACGTCTACATACATAGCAGGTGCTCCAGTAAAGGGGAATCTTGGTGGAGCTGGCTCATCCATTCCTGAAGAGAGTAGAGCACCACGTTGGCCCATCACAGAGCTCAGGTGTAGAATCTTCCTCACTGTCATCCTTTATCTCAGCAGTGTCAGTGTTGGATTATGAATTTCCCAAAGAACCAGTATCGCTCAATTCTGTGCACAATGCTGACTCACTCTCGCTGTTATTTCACTGGTCTAAAAACCCATTTAGGTTAAAATGACACTTTTTTGATGCCATGACCTAAAATTTTTAGTGAGAAAATGTTCCTAATGACATTACTTGGGTCTTCCTCTAATCCTGATGCCATGTTCTTTTTCACATAGACCAGCTTCTTGTATAAATTGCTCAGCATACAGATGGAATAAGAACAGTGAAAGGATACAACCCTGATGCACACCTTTTCTGATTTTAAACCATGCAGTATCACCTTGTCCTGTTCACAGTCTCACCTGGTTCTATCTCTTGGCCTTTGTATAAGCTCCATATGAGTACAATGAAGTGTTGTGCAATGCCCATTCTTTTCCATGGTATCCCCGAGATCCACCTCCTTCCACTCGTGCTTTCCAGAACGTGGGGTTGGGACAAAGCCTGGATAGTCTCATGGCAAGACCAGATCAGGAATGGAGCTGAGCCGGGAGCAGCTTTATTTGCTTGCTCCAGGGAAAGTCTGCCAATGTGACTAAGCCTCAGGGGCTTTCTACAAATGATAAAGGTGAATCCCTCTCTCGTTACCCACTGATCATCTCTGAGCCTCTTGCTCTCATATCCCTTGCACAGACCTCTACCATTAGATGGACAATTCGGTAACGTTTGAACACTTTTCTGATGCTGAGCCTGGGGAGCAACTAATAGCTGAGTAAATATTGATTGAAAGATGGTGAGTGGAAGAAAATAGCGTTGCCAGGTCCAGGTTGTGATGGAGATGAAAGTGTTACCAAATCCTGCTGTCCCCATGGTGGGTTTGCCCAGTCCTGAAAGTCTGAGCCAGGAGTTTTAACGTGGCCCCTTTCAAAACATATAGGTGGAATTCTTGGACCATGAGCTGTCCATAAAGTGTGGCTTTACCAAGGAGATGTCCGCCCTGGAACGAAACAACCCAAGAACCTAGATCTTTGTGAAGGTGTTGGTAAGGGATTCCGCGGAAATCATAAACTTGACTGAAAGCAAAGGAAACTTTGCCTTCATGTGTCTGCAGCTGGACGAAGTGGTGCTGGAACACACCCTCCTTTGCGATTCTTCTTGTTCTTTTTATGAGCTGCTCCCTGGCCTGTGCAGTCCCGTAAATCTGGAAACTCTTTGCTGGTGGGGGCAATTGTTATATCCTCCCCCCAGATCCAGATGTCTTGTCCATGGTCAGTGCGCAATCCTTGTTAGCCAGAGGAGTGGGGCATCTAAAGGCAGGCAGGGGTCACATGCTTTTTTTCTACACTTTCTAGAAAGACCAGAGCTAAACATCTTGCAGCCCTTTTCATGGCCTCTTTCTTTTCTATATTTATTTTCCAGGAAAGAGGAGAAGAAACGCGACAGCATCTACTGACAGCAAGTCAAATGCCATCGTGTGTGTTCAGAGGGCAGGCTGGTACTCATTTGCCTAACTCATCAGTCCCATCGTGCCATGTCCATGTTAGATTGTTTAGGGAAACAGATGACATATGTTATGATGCTAAATAAGCTGAAACAGTGCCAGGATGGAGGCAGAAGGGGTTTATTTGTTTGTTTTTAAATGAAGCATGGCTTTCTAGTGACTTATTGTGGTGGGGAAGGGGGGCACCGAGGGCAACAAGACATGGTTGTGACAGTGGTCTGGGAATTGAGACAAATCATTGCTTCTGCAGCAGAGATGAGCTGCCTCTGACCTGTCAGTTACTTGAAGGGAGACTCTGCATTTGGTCAGACAAGTCTTAGTTGGAGATGGTACCAGCTTTCCTCCTGAGCCTCTGTGGTTCCCTTTGGACTACACAGGCCCGAATCGCTTTTAGCTGAGCAACAGCAAATGGCAACACAGACTTGCCATATTGCTCTTTTGCGTACACTCTTTAAAAATCGTACTAAATATACATGCATCAAAACATTCGTCACTTCCACGCTCTACAAGATTATAACTAAGTGGCATTCTGCATGTTGTTCATATTATCATCCTTACCCATTCCAAAATTATGTCATCACCCTTATGGAAGCTCAGTATCGTCTCAGGGATGGCACTTCCCCTCCAGGCCCTACTGGGTTAGGCTGGGTTGACTAGAGAAATAAATCCAAGGACACTCATATAGGTATAAGAAAGACTCCGCCTCAATTATTTGTCCAATTGACATGGCATTATGTAACAACCATACTTACCTTCCTACCTATCCCTGGAAACAATTGGGAGATGTTTGTCTCTATTCATTTTCCTAGCCTAGATATTTCTTGTAAGTGGAATTAAGCAAAATGTGTCCTTTTTGAAGCTGATTTATTTCACTCAGCATAATGCTTATGAGGTTCATTCCTCTTGTAGCCTGTGTCAAGAGTTCATTTCTCTTTATGGCTGAGTAGTAGTCCATTGTATATACCGTAGGCAACATGTTTGACTTATCCATTCACCTATTGATGGGTATTTAGACCGTTGACACGTTTGCGAGATTGGGAATAATGTTGCAAGGGCCATCTGTGTATTTGTATCTATTTATGCGCTTGCTTTTAATTGCTTATATCCTTCATTTCCTTTTCTTTCCTTGTTAGACTCAGTATGATCCCCTTCTGCCCATCCTCTAGCCTCACAACCTCTGTGTCTGATGTGCCAGGATCTCACCAGGAGCCTTAACACCAAGATTCTGAGCCCTGATTGAGCATTCTGATCATCCAGGGAATTGAATATTCCGGAGCACACAGAGATGAAGTTATCAAAACTCCTTAGGCATAACCGAACAACTGGAGGGAGTGCTTTATTGGGCTTGGGGGCTGGGGATTATAGTTGTGAAGGACACCAAGAACAATTGTCATTACCTAGACTGTAAAGACTATGGTCGACATCCATGCTGGTGCGTAGCAGCTGGATCTCAGAAGCTCACAAGTGGCCATCTAGGTGGCAAGTATTGTCACCCTCACTCTGGAGGAAAGAGTGGTGAGTGGACCACATGAACATTAGACTTCATGACTCTGAGCACAGAATAACTAGATGATCTCCAACTATCAATTCCAACTTCTTTGAAAGGGATCACATCAAAAGGTCCTAGATAGTGAAGCAAAATTCACAGTCATAAAAGAGAACAGGCTTATTGGCTGGATAGGGACTAACAGAACCTCTGAAATGATGGTCCTTATTCACTAAGTTTGAAAATGAACTCCTACCTGTGGTTCAATATTCAGCCAAATAATAGATTGGTCTATAATGGGAGCAATTACACAAGTGAGGCACACAAACCTGAAAACAGCAAACCATTTGATCTCAAAAGGGCAGTATTAATCCAAGGCCCAAGTTCAGAAGGGTAGGAAGAGAGGAGGAAGGGAAACAGAAGACATAAGTAGGGAGTGGAATAAGTCATATTATATTGTGGAGATTGCAATAAGTGGCATAAAACACAATGTGTATGAATTGTTGAATAAAAAACTGATGATCTTGGTAAACCTTCACCCAATTCACAATAAAAACTTAATGAGAGAGAAAAAAATCCAAGCACCTAGGCTGCATTCCAGGCCAATAAAATCGGACTCAGTGGAGATGGGACAAGGATGTCTTTTGGACAGCTCTCTGGCAATCCCAATGAGCACACAGGCTGATACCCACCATCTGGAAACTATGGGGTAGCTGCTTCTCCGGTAATGCCTCAGGGGAGCGCTTGGGTCTGTCAAAGAATGCGGGATGATGAAGGGGCAAAGGTCATCAAACCTCACCCACAGCTTTACACTGGGGGGCTGCTCTCTGAGGAATGTGGGAAGGGTCCACTTGCATGCTGTCTCTGTGCAGCAGATCCAACAGACTCAACACCTTTCCAAAGCTGGCAAGAAAGTCCGAGAGACTAGATGTGGGCACCACGCTGTGAGTTTCCCAGAAGGCACGACACAGATTGAGAGCAGTCACGGGAACACAGACTCCTCCGGAAATGCTGCCATGCGCAGAACATGCATCTCTAATTTCATTTCACACTGACTCAAGCATTCAGTCCTTTTTACGAAAACCCAGCTTCTCATTACAGTAACCGGTTTAAAATGACAATTTTCTGTTGAGCAAGTCTAAGAAATGACCTTCCTTTATTTTACATGGTATAAAAATTCAGTTTCCTAGGCCGATGGGCTCTAGGGACAGGTGTTTTTATGTACTAGACATGGCTTTCAAAGTTCTTCAATTGCCTAAATTAATAACGACTTTTTTCCTTTGGCTTTTCTACGGGACACATTAATTTCAATCTTTTTCTAAGGAAGTGAATCTCTAGCTATCTCATTGGGATAACTTTCTGCCTTCAGAGTAGAATTTGAAATAATCTGCAAGGTTACCCCTTCCCCACCCTGCCCCAGCAGCCCAGCCTCTTTCTTCCTTCCAGCCTTCAGCCAACGGGGTTTGGTTGGGAAAGGAGATGCAGAAGGGAGTCTCTGGATTTTTCTATCAAAAGGTTGGCCACAACCCCCAGTAGACCAAATGTAATTCATTATGGCGGGTTTTGGTTTTACTACATTAAGAGATATTCTTAGGGAAATTACAAACAAACAGAAATAGGAAGACTTTATATTTTATTAAGGGATGTACTGCTCAGCCTCATTATATTTTAAAAGACAAAGTATAAAAAAAAATCTGGCTCCATTTAAAATGTCCTGACTAGCAGAACTTAAAATACACAAATCTTAACATGAAAGTCTAGATGAATAAATAAAATAAACAACGAAACAGCTTTCTCAGGAAAAGCCATAATAAAGAGCTCGACTACTTTTTGAGCTGTTTAAGATGCTCGTGTTAAAGGGAAAAGAGTATCATTGTTGACTTTGAAATGTAGAACCATTTGCTTAATTCAGTGATGCTAAAATGGGCAGTTTGGCTGAAGAAAGAAATTGGCTTGTAGCATTTGATGAGCAATTTCTTCTTTTGAATATAGAAATGACCAGGGATGCGGACACGCTTTTTATTCTTTTGAGGACCCTCTAACCAAGAAATCTTTTAAATGATCATTACACAGTGAATGCCTGGAGGCTCTGGAAACTATTTCTTTTGACATTATTATAAGCTCAAAATGATTCACCAATGCAAAAGAAGAAGAGAAAAGGCAATTAAATACTAAGCTGTAAACACTGGAAGCTTTTCTGTGCTGAAAATAATTGGACAGAGTTTTTTCTTTTTTTAAGTAATAGTGTCCAAAGAGATTCAATGATCTTATTGCTTATGGATTTGGAGCTTAACTATATTCCTTATTTTAAATTTGATATTAGAATAGCAAGATTATAGACCATGATACAGTGTGACTTGGAGAAGTATCGTTTCATTAAATTATCAAGTTAAGGCTCAAGGAGCCTGGTGGAATGTGTGTGACCATGAGGCCAGCCAGTTGGAATCCGCTATGGCTCACAGAGAAAGATGCGGTTCTCAGCTCCTGTAAAGATTTAGAACTTCGGGAACCCACAGGCATAGTTCTACGTTGTCCTTTCAGGGGTCCTCAAACTTTTTAAACAGGAGGCCAGTTCATTGTCCCTCAAACCGCTGGAGGGCCGGAGTATAGTTTAAAAATAAAACTATGTACAAATGCCTATGCACACTGCACATACCTAATTTGAAGTTAAAAAAAAAAACGGGGCAAAAACACCCGGCGCACTGAATAAATGTCCTCTGAGGGCCATGTGGCCCGCAGGCCATAGTTTGAGGACCCCCTAGATTGATATAAGTCAGAATCGACTTGATAGTGTTAGGTTTCTGGGGTGGTTGACCTCAGTTCTTGCTTAGCAACGCTGAAAGAATTCATATGGCAGAAGCACTTTTGTAAATCCAAGTGAATGTTATGAAAGAAAGTTTCAGGTATCGCAGTCCCCAAAAGTCCCCACTATCTCCGGAAAGCACGCCGGGCTGCATGGCAGGGGTGGGGAAAGTTCTCAGCTGAATATGGCGGTTTCATGGGAGGAATACCTGAGCAGGAGTGCAGAACCAGCTGAGGAGCCACGGCAGGAACCCCCAAGGGCCTCACCCTCCACTTGCAGAGCACGTGAACAAGGGAGGGCGACAAGGAGCCCAGGCCTACTTCTATCACCTCCCAACACCACTGGAGGGCATTGGTCGATCGTACTGGTTGATTTTGGTGCACTTTTGTGAAGTCCTATTCTGTATGACCAGGTGGACTTTCCACCTGGGTCTACATGACTTGGGTCAGAGCATGCTCAGTTCTGAATTTTGCCATAGGTATCTAATGAGTGTGCCTGATTTATTTCCAACCCCTTTGTTGTGGCCCGGACAGCTCATTTTCGCTTAGTGCTGGCATTTTGGAAGACAAGCCCTAATCTAGCAACCTGTCAAGAGCAGTAAGTGAATGGAATTAAAACTCAACTCATAGCCATAAATTCAATTCGGACGCATAGCGACCCGAGAGGACAGGACAGAATTGCCCCCTGAGGATTTCTGGGGCTGGAATTCTTTACAGGAATAGAAGTCTCTTTTTTCTCCCTCCCAGTGGCTCCAAAGGACTGACCTTGCAAGGAGATGTCCAGCGGGTACCAGCAGGCTCCTTCATTGAAAATCTCTGCTAGTTTCTGAAGCGGGAGGGAAATTTTGAGGAGGCCGTCTGTGGCAGAGTTAACTCCCCATTAAAGACAATGAGCTTTTCCACATCTCTCAAAAAACAAACAAAAAAACCTAAAGTGACTACTTCAGATTAATATGCTGTAGGTAGAACCACCTCCCACTCACCAAACCAAACCAATCAACCAACCAACCAACCAACCAAACAAACAAACAAAAAAACCCCCAAATCCTGTTGCCTTCAAGTCAGTTCTGACTCCTGCTCACCCCTTGTGGTACAGAGTACAATTGCTGCATGAGGTTGTCTAGGCTGTACCCTTTATGAAAGCAGATGACCCCTTCCTTTTGTGGTACAGCCAGGTGGGTTTGAACTGATAACCTTTATATAAGCAGCCCTATCCAGCGATCTATGTCAACTAAAGTGTCAAAGCATGTAAAGACTGATCCACAACCCCCACTTCTCTTTTCCTCTTCTGTGATGACCTGGCATCCACCTTTTGATCTGGTGACACCATATTTGCGAAGCCGCCCAAATCACTGACGGACGGTGTGCAGGACAAACACCCTGTAGAATTGCCCTTCCAGTGTCAGAATTTGCATGAACAAGAAATAAACTTCTAGATTTTAAGCCACTGAGGTTTCAGGGGTAGCTTCTTTCTGCAGAACAGACTAGGCTCTCCTGCCTGATCATCTCTTCACAGGGTTTTTGTGGAGAGCTACTGGAGCAGCTCGATCCAGGGGAGCTGCCAAAGCAGATACCTACACTTTATCTGGGATTGTAGGTTGTAGTACCAAAGTTTTTATTTGCCCGGGAGGCACTGAGTACATTTTTTTTCTTCTGAAAACAGGACAATATGTATGTAAGTTTGGAGACATATGTAGCTGGAGCTGAAAGTCCTCTTACCTTGCAGTTTTCTTTGGTAGAGATAGACTTGTTCTTAATGAAACCCATGACAGTCAGTGTCACAAATGACTTCTGAGGAGAGGCCAAACAGCTAAGTCAAGGCCAGCCTACCGTTCTCTTAAATGCTGTCTCATGCTCTCATCTGCTCTGACGTGTCTGCTCAGGGGCATGTGGCAGCCACTGGGCGGGCCTTACCATTGGCACTGAAAATCATTGTAGGGGATATTAGAGGATTTACATCAAGAAGACCTGACTTCCTGGCCATTGCTCGGGGGCCACAGTTCCCAAGACAATCAGTGTCAAGGGCAAAACAAAATAAAACATGACGAGGGCTCTGGGGCTGGGTTGAGCTGGATATGTAACCAAAGCCCCTTTCTACCAGGATCTTCCCAAGAGGAGATTGCTCTTTTCCATAGCTAAACAATTTTGTTTAACACACGTTCTGCTGGGGAACCTTCTGGGAAGCAGAAGAAAATAAATCTGCCTTCCTTTGAATTAAGCTGGGTTGGGTCCAAGCCCTGTGTAGTGTTTATTCTTATCATAACATCTAAAGGAGTCTGATTTCACCATTCTTAGCTATTAAAAAAAAGTTCCAGGCACAATAATTCAATTTAAAATTACACACCAGGAGTAGTTCATATTTAATACACTTTATACAGGTATTACAGGTACAAGGGACGTACTTGTTAACTGCCAGGTTGCTGGCTTGAACCAACCAGCTACTCCACAGGAGGTACTGTGTTTCTCTGAAGCTATACAGCTTGGAAGCCCACTGGGAGAGCTCTCCTCTGGCTTGAGTCTGAAGGTGCTTGACAGCAGTAGCCTTTTGTTTTTATAGAGGTATAAAGCTTTCTTTCTTTTTGGTATAAAGCTTTTTAGAACAACAAAAACAATTCCTTTTGGAAGTAAGCCAGAGACAAAACCACAAGTTACATGCTTTACTTTTTTTCTGTCCTGCTGCTGGCTGCCACCCTTTCATCGATTGTGCACACCAGCATGGTGGTGAAGTGGTGAACTCTGCGCTCTCACTCCCCTGGCTTCACACTCGGTCTCCTCACTCATCGTGTGGCTTCACCCAACGCACGGAGCCTCCTGCAGGCTCCTCACCCTGTGTGTGTAAAAGTGCGAAGGAGACAGACTTCCTCAGAGCTGTGCTTTAGAGAGAATCCTCCTCACATACTCAGCACCGCCTTGAATAGGGCAGCACTGCATACATGACAGCTACTTGATGATTGTTGATGGTGTGGTGGTGTGTTTGTATGGATAAAAAAAGAGCCCTGAATGGTTATGTAACAAGTAAGGGAATAAATAGATCTTCCTTCATCCACCTTCATCTTTCATTGTTCTCTCACTCTCTGATTGCAATATTAGAGGCTAAAATGGGTAGAATTCCCACCTCTGAACAAAGTTTGTGCACATGGGTGTGCATGCTTGTGTGTCCATGTGAGTGTGCCTGTACAATGTGTGTGCACGTGTGTGTGCACATGTGCACTGGAGCCTGGCAGCAGCAGGGGAGGCGCCTGTCTCTGTTCAGCAGTATCTGATGGCTGCTGCAGGTGTAATGAGAAGTGATTGATGATCTGTTCAGGGAGCTCCTGGGGTGGACTCAGGGAAGGAGCAGCAAAGAAGACATACTCATCTCCCCCATATGTAGATGAGGTGATGGAATTGGGCGGTAGAGGAGCAGCTCCTTAGTAATGAGATCACAGGGGAAAGGCCTTGGATGAGGTGCCAGACATCCCTGCTTTCCCAGAGAGGGTGGGGACTGGGAACGAGGCTGCATCCTGCCTAATCAGTTACAGTTGCTCTGTCGCTCTGGGGAGGGAGGCAGATGAGGCAGGGAGCTTCCGGAATCTCTCATCTCCAGTCCTTCTAGGTGGATGTGGGAGCGTGTGAGGACGGCCACACTGGAGGGTCAGGGTTGATCGCCTTGCAGTGTGGAGACCGGCCTGGACCTGCGTTGTGCAGGGTGACCAAGGAGCTCTGGGGACAGGGTTCTGGGTGGGGGCTTTGTCTACTAAGACCCACAGCCGCACCCTATGTCGCAATGTTGGCATGCAATGTGCAAAGACTTGAGACAATGTGAAATGGACCATCCACTTCACTTGGAAAGACAGGAGGGCTGAAAATCAGATTGGGAGATCTGATCTCGTTTGCTGCACAGTTGTGAGAGGAGATATTCCTGGCTTCTCTCATGTTGGGAACCGGACATAATCAGCCTGACAAAACCAAGGCCATATTGCCTGCCCAGCAGGGCTAAAGCCACGTCACCTCAACCTTATCTTACCCTGACACACACCAGATGGCCCACCCTTGTCTGCTCCAGCACCGGACATTCCAACTGCAGACTTGCGGCCGCCTGCCCTGTGTGCTCTACACCCCCGCCCTTCCTTTTTTTTTATCTCCCCTTTGAACTCCCTTGTTTGCCTCACCCTTTATAGAGAGGCTAGTGTAGCAATAAACTCAGACCTTGACAAGAATCTGCTTGGTCTCGCTCCTCTCTCTCGCCCGTTTCTCTTTCAGGCTGGGTCCTCCTTGGAACCCCTCGAATAACTGAGTCCCTCTGGCATGAAGGAGGTGATACGAATGCATTGATAGCCTAGTATCTGTCAGCTGGGAGCCACAACATAGTGAGAGCCCTTATTAATCATCTGGAGATTAGCTGAGGGGTGGGAGAAGCCAGGCATGAGGCTTTCCAGGGCTGCTCAGCCTGCACAGGAGTCCTTTCCTGGGTTGGACAGAGGTGCTGCCATCTGAAAGCTCAGATAGAGCAGTTGGAAAATTAACTGACCTGGTACAAGATCTATTTACATATATCAAAAGATCCTGGGTAATAACATCTCATGTTTGTGCAGCATGCCACATTTGTCAAAGGGCTTTCTCATTTACTGTCTTACTTGGTCCTCAAACTAAGAGGCCTTTGGGCAGCTATTGATGTTTAATTTTGGACGTGGTAACAGCTATGGGTATAGTACTGGGCTTGGAATCAGGCTGTGCAACCCACAGCAGGTCACTTAGCTGCTCTGGATTGGCTTTCTTCCTCTATGAAGGTCAGCGCTTGGACTAGACCATTTTCCCAGTGGCAGCTCTGCTGACATTTTGGTCAACATCATTTTTGTGGGGCTGTGTTGTTCCCTGCACCCGGATGCTAAGCGAGCATCCCTGGTCTCAGCCCACTAGATGGCAGTGGGGCTCCCTTCTTCAGAATGTCTCCAGGCATGGCAAATGTCCCCAGCAGAGCATGCTGCTGGGCTGGCGCACGGCAGGATGATGCACTCAATGAGTTGGATTTTAAGTTTTCAGGTACTTTACATGTCTGCACAGGGAGACTACATCAACAATTACCCAGCAGTCAATGGGTCATCACTGACCCTCTCTATAATTCCAACTGAGATCATGAAGCACCGACTGAGTTTCTGAGCTTAGCACCCTGCATGGCACAAGTTGTTTAGCACTCAGCTACAAACTAAAAGGTTGGCAGTTCAAACCTATCCAGAGGCCTCTTAAACAAAATCCTGGTGGTCTGCTTCAGAAGAGTTGGAGCCATGAACACCCCATGGAGTGAAGAGATATAAACATGAATGTGGATGTGACTCTAGGTATAGCTACAACCGGTAACCATGGAATCAACTACAGCATGGAATCAACTTCAACTCCTGGCCTCCTTGTGTGTCCAAGAAGAACTGTGCTCCCCAGGGTCTTGAAAGGCTGCTTGGTCTGAAGTAGATTTGCAGGCCCTTCTTTCTACGTGCCGCTGGGTGGCCTCAACCTTCCAAGCATGCTATTAAAAGCCAATCCGTCACCTGTGTGCATCACTGAAGACACACGGACACAGGGAGCAATGCCCTGGCTGGGGCACTGGAACAGCGCTGGCATGCAGTGAGTGCTGCCCAGTTAGCGAACAGGTCTTCCCTTGGTACTTTCTCAGGTCTGTGTGAAGCTTTCTAAGCATCCAGAGTTCTCGGCCTGATTCTGCTGCCAACTTGCAGTGTGACTTCGAGCTAGTCTCTTGCCCTCTCTGGGCTTGATAACAAAAGCAGGGCAGGCCAGACACAAATATCGTGTGGCTAGCAGGGGAAAGCAGTTGAGGACACAATTGCAGATGGAGTTCATCCTTTGGACTCATCGCCCCTCCTCCCTAACACACCCCCCCCCCCCCCCACTACACACACACACCTTTTCAACTGCACCAGATGGGTTTTAACTTTCCGGCACCAGAAAAGCAGACCTTGAGTTTTTTCCTTTATGGAATGTAGGCCACCCCTGCTTATGTGTCACATTCAGTCCTCGTTCTTCTCCCTACTCTTGTCCCTCCTCCAGTCTTCAACAAGTGACTGCAGGGAGGTTTCCCAGCAGGGCTGTGCTCAAAGATTCATAATGCTGGGTTTTCCTTTAGTTCTCCACAGTCTGGGGCTTGGAACAATCCAGGCATTACCTTATCAACTGCTCATTTTAGGTGGGAAGGACGGGGGCACTGGAAACACCGTATGGGCTCAATCCTTCTCCGCACGCATGTGAGGGGTTTCCAGGAGTTCGAATTTCAACTTAAGTGATTTATTTTTTGTTGTTTAATCGCATGCCTGTCATCTGCTGGACATTTCTTCTACAGTGTTTTGTTGTTGTTAACCCCATTTCTAAGATCAGAGATAGAAGGGTCAGGCACAATAGGCAGTTAAATTGACTCAATCTGGGGTGTGAACCTGCTTCTGTCTGGTTCCTCATAGCCCTCAGTCATTTTAATGGAGGTGTTGTGAAGGGTGTGGGTTCAGCAGCCACACACTGCCTCATCTCGCCTCCTCGTTGATAGGCTGTGTAGCCTTACATGAGTTGTTTAATCTCCTACCAAGCTTGTGAGAGCACTACTTTTATTAGCTTCATTTTACCAAGGCTGTGAGAGGTCAGGGGAGCGAAGGCTTACAGATTGCCTGGCATATAATATGCTAATGATAGTCAAGATATATAACTAAGCATGTCTCTGTTCTAGGTTCTGTCAGTACCTGGTGTGGCCACAAAGGAGAAACCTGGTTTCCTGCTATTTTGAGCATCTAGTGTGAATGGCAGGAGATAAGTCACATGCTAATGAACCCTTGTGGTGTATTGGTTAAGCACCCTGGGGCCCGGCTATCAAAAGATATAGTGTCCAGGGTCTTAAAGACTGGAAGATAAACAAGGGGCCATCTAGCTAAGAAACAACAAAGCCCACATGGAAAAAGCACACCAGCCTACCCCAACATGATCGCTGAAGACAAAGCGGGTGCATAAGCAAATGTGGGCATGTTTTCTTGATGTGCACTCACCCTTTACATAAAACTCTCTCTTATACATACACGTTTCTGTGGATTTGTTTCGCTAAGGCACCCAGACTAACATAAGCAGCATGGAACGCATTTAAGAAGCCTAGACAAGGGCAGGGCAGGATATTTGGAGGGACTGGATCCAGAATTAGAGAGGAAGGGGTGCTGGAGGTGAAACGGGCTGCTAGCTCCCTGTCCCAAGGAGGACAATGAGACTGCTGGCTCCCATGAAGATTTACAGTCTTGAAAACTCCATATAGGGTCACTGTGGTTGGAATCCACTGGACGGCAGTGGCCTTTTGGGATTGAAGGTGGAAGCCACCAATGACTTCCTGCCATTGAGCCAAGGAGCCTCCGGAGAGTGTGTGAACTTCTGGAATACAGCGAACAACCTCTGCACATCTGCTTTTCGTGCTGCCCAAGTCATGCATTGACATTTTTCCAAAAGTGAACCATCACAGCTGCTCTCTCAGGAAGCTGGGGGCTGAGCCCGCTGATTCCACTCCGTCAGCATTTCTGGTCCGGGTACCTGCCCTCTGCCCCGGCACAGGCAATGGGCTTTTGGAAGCAGTGCTCCCTGGGTAGTGGGTGTGATTTGGCTCCTCTGGCCTAACATGATGAATGCTGAGAGGGGGTGGATACTAGGGGGTTAAGCTCCCTGACCTTTCCCTAGCCCAGGGGAAAACTTACTATTTAAAGTAAGTTTTAGACAGAATCTTTAGAAAGATAAATTGTTTACTTAATGTACACAATTACTCCCCAACACATCTGTTTTGTGTCTGCTCAACTCAACCTCATAGGCTATGGATGACCTTGAGCAAGTTTTTAAAGTCACAATGGGTTTCTACCAGGATTGAGAGTTCAGCTCTCTCAACTCTCCAACTGGTTATTAGCACCATAGTCTCATTTCTATTTATGGATTTACTTTGTTTGAGGGAAAAAAGACTCCCAATTCAACTATATTTTATTAGGAACTCCTTTGCTATGTTTTACACAAGAAAAAGGCACAAACCGCTGTTCTGGATGAAGGAGGGCATCCGCATGAGGCCCCAATGGTGTCGGAAGGACCCACAGCCACAGTTACTTAAATAAAATGACACCCATTCTGTCCTGCTGACTCTGACTCATAGTGACTCTGTGTAGGGATCCTGAAGTTGCTACCTTTACAGGAAGCAATAACCTCATCTTTCTCCTGTGGAATGACTAGTGGCTTTGAACCAGCGACCTTGCTGTTAATAGTCCAACACTATCCAGCATCACCACCCGAGCTCCTGAAAGCTTAAATGAGACATGGAAAACAAACACCTTTGTCACAAAACTGTCCCTGAAGACGGATCAATTCATGGAGTTGCGGGAGGGCCTGTGAGAGCATGAGCGGGACCTTCATTGGGATGTGCACACGACCGTATATCGCTGAGTCTGGCCCGGGGAGTGGACGCAAGCACACTGCCTGATGGACAAGCTTTCTACTGCCAGTCAGCAGTAGGAAAGAACTCAATGGTGGCTGAATGTGTGGCCCCTCAAAATGGATTCAGGGTCTCCACATAGACTCTCACTGTGAGCCACAGCCTATTGCTCAAAATTTAAGCTCAAATATGACTTAAATGCCTAACATTCTGTTTCCTTAAACTAGAGTACTGCCAGGATCAACTAGAGGCCTGGATGACCTATCAGGTCTGAACAACGATCTCAAATCACTTCACATGATCCATTCCACCAGTCATGTCACCAGTCACGCCTCCTCACTTACCCATTCCAGAGACTGTGCCTGTATAACCTATCGACTAACACATTCCCACATGTCGTGCTTATGAAACCAACCATCATGCTGGAATAAGGACCAATCACGATGTAAGGGGCAGGGTCAATGGGAAAGCAAGATAGGGGCTGAGGGGAGCCAAGAGGGTCCCGTCACTCAATCCCTAAACCTGATCTAATGTCACTAGACTGGGGTCTTCCTCACATCTCAAGGGCACCCGATTCATGATTGAAGTGAATTGTGTTTATTCAATCTTTGTTCTGCTTACCGTCCTGCTATGCTGCCTCCTCTTCTTGCTTTATGTTGTGGTGACAAATGGCTTGAGAGGGATTTGACATAGGGAGAAAGCCCACCCACATCAACTGTCACCAGAAGCAGACACTAAGTTCATTTCTCTCACCTCACAGAACTATGCACACCAGACACTGGTAGAGCTGCCCGGAAGGGGAACCCTTAGTGCAGTGGTTCTCACCCTGTGGGTTGCGACCCCTTTGGGAGTCATATGACCCTTTCACAGGGCTCGTCCAATTCATAACTGTAGCAAAATTACAGTGATGAAGTAGCAAGAAAATCATTTAATGGTCGGGGGGTCACCACAACAAAAGGACCTGTATTAGGAAGGTTGAGAACCACTGCCTGAGTGTGCTTAGGACTTTGCTGCCCTCAGGGTCACCAGACATTCCTGAAGGCAGAGTCACTGCAGGAAGCCCTTCTGGGAAATGCCCTGAAGCCAGGTCTCAACCAACTCCATCCACCCTCACCCTCCTAGATCCTAATCATAGGCTGCATGGAAATGCTCCCTGCCACTTCAAAGACTGTAAGTCCATGGGAGCAGAAAGCCTTCTCTTTCTCCCTTGGAGTGGTGGCTGGTGAGTTCAAACTGCTCACCTTCTGGGTAACATAACCCACAGACCAGCTCCCCCTGAGCTCAGTTTGGTTTGCCACACAGCACACATTGTTGGGAACCTTCTGAAGTAGCTGTGCCATGTGCAGGTTGGGGGATTTCGCACAAGATGCAGAATTCCACCCTCTCTTGGAAAAAATAATTTTTGCAATAGCCTTGTATTCTCTTCTGGATCTGAGTAGCAGCTACTCTCATGCAGTGCTAGCACATACATGCTAGGTCTTACGCCGAGTCTGCTCCATGCTTTCCTGTGTCCTATGTGGCGCTGTAGGCACCCAAGGCATGGACTCTGCAGCCTGGGTTCAAATCTCTCCTTTCCACTTCCTCACTGTGTGGTCATAGGCTCATGACTTTATCATCCTGTGCCACTGATTTTTCATCTGTAAAATGAGGCAAGAATAGAGTCCACATATAGGCTTGTTAAGTGAAATAATTGAATTATTATATACAAAAAGCTTAGAACATTGCTCGGCATCTTGCAAATACTGTTAGGTAGCTTAGCATAGGGACTGGGTCATCCATTACATATGCTCAGGTTCAAACTTCCGGCCAGGAAGGGGTGGTACACCTAGGTGGGTGTTACACCTGGATTGGCCCATCTGGGCCAGGTGAATTCAATCTAGCCAATGGGGTTGACCAGGACCATCAACCATGCCTCCCTATGGAGGAATTGAAAAGGCAGGATCTTGACCTCTCCGATGTCTCCCTTCACCCACTTTTCTGTTGTCCGTCCCCCAGGGAGGAGGTCACATGTAGATACTTGTAATCGGTTTCCTCTTTCCAATCCACCCTCCCTCTACCCTCCCACTATCACCACTCACAAATTATCAAGGTTTCTTGAGGGATGGGGGAGCGGGGAGGAAGGGGTAAAAATGAGGACTTGATTGATGCCAGGGGCTTAAGTGGAGGCAAATGTTTTGAGAATAATGAGGGCAGTGAGTGTACAATGTGCTTTACACAATTGATGTATGTATGGATTGTGATAAGAATTGTATGAGCCCCTAATAAAACGATTTAAAAAAAAAAAAGGCAGGATCCTGGAGCCCACGTAGTGACTTTCTCTCCAGCAGCTTCTAGGCAAGCTGTGCAGGGGTGAGGGGCCCTGAGGTGCCTGTGTAAACCTGAAACTTCTTCTCTCAAAAAACTCCCTTGGATCACAATCCAGGCTGCGGAGTGAATTCTTTCTCACGCGAAGCCAAGGACTGAGGTATATTTCTCCCACGAGAGATCTAACAATAGTATCTCTTATTATATCATTAGGAGCCCTGGTGGTGTAGTGGACTATGCATTAACCTGCTAATCGCAAGGTCAGGGGTTTGAACTGACTAGCCCGTCCGTGGGAGAAATATGAGGTTGTCTATTTCTGTAAGGCAATGGTTCTCAACCTTAGGAATGCCGCCACCCTTTAATACAGTTCATGTTGTGGTCACCTGCAACCATAAAATTACTTTCATTGCTACTTTATAACTGTAATTTTGCTATCGTTATGAATTGGATGACCCCTGTTAAAGGGTTATTTGATCCCCAAAGGGGTCGCGACTCACAGGTTGCGACCCCTGCTGTAAGGATTTAAAGTCTCAAAACCCCAAAGGGGCAGATCTTTGTCCTATTGGGAGTCAATAAAATGGTAGTTAGGTTTTTTTCTGCATCAGTATCAGATTCTGGTGGCAATCTCAGTCATCCTGCATTGTGGTCTGGTTTGAACTCCGGAAATGACTGCCCTGGTTTGAGGTGAGGGCCACGGTGCTTCAGTGGTAGACCTCTCATCGACTTTCACCGGGAAGACCCGGGTTTGATTTGCAGCCAATGTGCCCCAGACTGTCAGTGAAGGTTTGTGTGTTGCTATGACACTGAGCAGGCTTCAGTGGTGTTTCCAGACTGAAACAGAATAATGAAGAAAGACCTGATCATCCCCATCCACACATTGACCTATGGCCCACCACTGTTGGCTTCCTCTCCCAGTCCTGGTGGTAGCACAGATAGGCACAGTTTGCTCCACTGCCCATGAGGTGCCCATGAGAGGCTGACGCGACAACCACAGTCAAGATCAACAGCTTAAACTCCATTCTGGGTCTATGGAAACAAGAACAACCTTCTGAATTGAGGTCGCATTGCTATTTGGGACTGGGAGGATGCCTTTGTGATATGGATTGCACTCTGGATCCCAAGGGGGACTTTTAAACACAGCCACATAGCAGCTCCGGAAATTGCCATAGTGAGAAGGCAGGTTTAAAAAAAAAAAAAAAAGCTTTTACTGGCTTGCTCAAAGGAGGCTGCGGGTAGATTGGGGGGTGGAAAACTCCTCTGGAAATGGAAAATTTTTTTATCCTTACATATGCATCATTTCTTCTGGTCCTGAAAGAAAACACAAAGCAGACCAGAGGAGGAAACGGAGACTGGCAGTCATCTTGTTGGTATTCCCACAGCACCCCCTCCTTAAGCGCTTGCTGCCATCTCATCCAACTCCACTCAGTGTATTTTCACCCGGCAATGATGCAGAAATGTCTGCGTACTCCAGTTTTATTGTAGTCGGGCAGCGTTTATGGCTTTGACGTTCAACTGAGCATGGCAGGACGTCTAGAAGCAATTATAACCAGCACCTGCTCTGTCTGTGCGATGGGCAGGCAGTGACGGATTCCCAGCCTCCGGAACACTAGTGTTCCCTCCCAGCTCAGGATAATGACGGTGACACTCGGCCCCCTTGTTGTCTGGGGAGCTCAAGGAGCTCTCCTCTGAAACCTCAACTTATGGGCATTTCTTTGAGTGAAGACATCAAATTAGTGACTCGAAAGGAAGGCGTAGGAGATGATTATTGGCCACAAGACAAGCCTCAACCGCCTCCAGAGAGCATGTCTCCTAAGTGCAAAGTGTGGAGAGGGAGGAAACAATTGATCACAAATGGAATAGACTCTGAGTCTCACCACACAATGTGTGTGTGTGGTCACTGAGGCGGCAACATTATGACTGGGGGACGGATACGGTTTGTGCAGCCGTGATTGCCATCCAGAATGTGGCATGCTATTGTGAAAAATGATTTTTTATTCTGAGCAAATCTCTGCTTCCACTTGCTTTAATGCTTCGCCGGAGAGCAGGGGACTCTGGGAGGGGTGGGGGGCGCACAGGGCTGGGCTGACCTCAGGAACTCATGTGTAAAGGGCTTTTTCTCACTTGGAAGCAGGCTGTTCTTTCTGGTAAAGCTTGTTTGTGAACCTTGCCACATCTGCGTCCGAAGAGGGAACTGAAGGTGACAAATGCCACGAGGAGCCCCGGGCACATCTTGTTTCATTTGAATCCCAGTTTTACCTTTCCTCCTTTCTGGGTTCTGAAGCATCAGATGGGTGCCAAACACTTCCACGGACAACTAAAGCTGAACAAGGTGGAGGCAGATGAAGAGCAACGGGAGGTTGGTGTTTGGGAGACTGAATACTTGGGCTTCCTAGGCCAGTCCAGTTGGTGGTTAGAGCCCTGTTTCAGATTCCACTGTAATCTCCTAGTGTCCAAGGACCAAGTGGCTCCTAAGTCCAGAATTTCTGTTACATGTGTCACCAAGGAGGAGTTGGGCTAAAATGCATTGAAGAATAAAGCAGGAGCTTGGCTTATGAATCCACTCTCTGATTCTGAAATTTCAAAGGCTCCGTGCACAGACATTTCAACACTGAAAGCACAGCAGGGAAAACCAAAGACTTGGGCTTCCTCCTTGTCCCTCTTTTCGGGCTTTTACGGTTTTCCAAGGCGCCTCCCTGAGCCGAGTGTTGTATAGGTCAGGTTTAAAGATGTCCTAGTTCCGAGGGACTTGCTGTTCTGCTTTCTTTTTCAGGGAGACCTGGTTTCTTGTCTTGTGGCCAAACACAGAGCACAGATGTCTGTGGGCCTCCTCCCTTTCCCCTGACCTTTGCTCTCTTCTCTGGATACACTACTGACCTGTTCTCCCTTACAAGATCTGAACTGCTCACAAACTTCGATGAATTCTCATCCTAGCAAGAAGCATCTGAGCATCTTATTAGAGCCTGTATGAGTTCTGTTCTGGATGCCTATTTGTGCAACTTCAGGGTCTGGCATGGAAACATTCCATGTCCACAGACCTGCACAGATAATATAAACTCCAACAGTAGTTTAAGGTTTAAGGTGGTAACAGGGAACGCTGGGGCCTGTGGCTCCTGGTGAACCTCACAGGCTGTCTAAAGGGGCTACTTCCATCTCAATGTAACCATACAGGAATGTAGACCTGTTAGGTAGCAAGACAAGGGGTTGTTCCTCTCCATGCTTAGGGGGCCCCCTACAGGAGGTTGGAAGCCAATGCAGGCTAAAGGGCATGCACCAATTCAAGGCCAAGCCAGGAGAGCTTAATTGACGCCTCACAGCTGAAAGCCCTTAAAAGGCTGGAACCTTCCCTTCAGCTGCTTCTCTGCCTTCCACTCAGCAGGGCTGGGTGTGCAGTGTCATGAGGGTGCCCGTGTTCAGTTTACTGTAACGCCGGAACCTTCTTCTCTCCTGTATATAAACCCACTCGGATCACCAACCAGGCTTTGGTGTGAATTTCTTTCTAGTGTGTAGCCAAGGACCGAGACATTTCCCACCCGAGAAACCTACAGACCCAGACTTACAATAAACCCATATGTGTGTGTGTGTGTGTGTGTGTGTGTGTGATATACACACACACACACACACACACATATATGGCAAGAGGTGAACAGGTCTAGCCAGCAATGGTGAAGAGGGCCCTGGGATTGAGATTGAGAATGATTCTGAAGTAGAATCCATAACCCTTAGAAATGTATTGGCCTGCTATACCAATCCAATTACCCTCAACCTTCTTCAAAGAATTGGAAAAACTGACCACCAACTTCATATGGAGAGGGAAGAAACCCAGAATTAGCAGAGAACTCCTCAAGAAGAAGGACACAATTGGAGGACTCGCCCTACCTGATTTCAATGCCTACTACACAGCTACAGTGGTCAAAACAGCATGGTACTGGCACAATGATAGACACTCAGACCAGTGGAAAAGAATAGAAAGCCCAGGAGTAAAATCATCAGCATATAGACAACTGATCTTCGACAAGGGTCCCAAAAATGTCAAGTGGGAAGCAGATGCCCTCTTTAATAAGTGGTGCTGGAAACAATGGATATCCACATGTAGAAAGTTGAAATAAGACGTCTACCTCACCCCATGCACAAGAATACACTCAAGGTGGATCACAGATCTAGAAGTCAAACCCCAAACCATCAGGACCATTAAGGAGGGAATCGGGACTAATCTCAGAGTACTGGCCCAGGGAGCACATAGGCTCACTGCAACAGGGAAGGGGACACACACAGGTGAATTGGAAATCGACAAATGGGATCTAATAAGAATAAAATGCATGTGCACCTCGAAAGACTTTGCCAAGAGGGTGACAAGGCAACCCACAGACTGGGAGAAGATTTTTAGTAATGACACATCAGACAAAGGGCTCATTACTAAAATCTACAACACCATCGTGACCTGCAAAAAGAGGAAAACAGTTAACCCCCTAAGGAAGTGGGCAAAAGAAATGAGAAGAACTTTCACTAGAGAGGAGATCAATATGGCCAATAAACATATGAGAAAGTGCTCGAAGTCCCTTGCCATAGGAGAAATGCAAATCAAAACAACCATGAGATACCACCTAACACCCCTGAGGCTAGCCCAGATCAGTAAATCAGAGAGCAACAAGTGTTGGAGGGGCTGTGGTGAAGTAGGAACCCTCCTCCACTGCTGGTGGTCGTGTACATTTGTACAGCCACTGTGGAAAGCAATCTGGCGATACCTAAAGAAAATGGAAATTGATCTACCTCATGACCCAGCCATCCCTCTACTGGGCATATACCCGGTTGAAGCAGCAAATAAAACACGACCAGTCATATGCGCTCCAATGTTTATTGCGGCACAATTCACAATGGCAAAGACTTTGAAACAGCCTAAGTTTCCATCGACAGACGAGTGGATTAGCAAACTTTGGCACATACACACAATGGAGTATTATGCAGCACTGAAAAGCACCGATGAGCACATGAAACACGTTATTTCATGGGAAGAGCTGGAAGGAATTATGTTAAGCGAGGTAAGCCAGACCCAAAGGGACAGGTACAACATGAGTCCCCTGAGGTAAGTACAATCAGCATGACAGAAATAGAAGAATAAACATCCATCCCACAATAAACGGGAGGAAGCATAGATAGTTGGAGGGAGGACAGGCCACACCTAGGGAGGTACATAAGAGTCCAGCATAAAGAAGGGGTAGTGGGGTAGGGAGAGGGAGAACCGGGAGGGGGAGAATCCGAATGGATGGTATGGGGGGGGCAGGGTACTAACCCACCCGGGGGAGAGTATCGGTTATGTCCCCACAGATTTGGAACATGCATACGGACCCCAACACGACACACCAAACAAGGAGGACAACGCAAAGTACAGAGGTCTACACAAAGAGGCTGGACGACAAGCCGGCCCAAACCAGAATTAGGCCGACCCCCACACTCGAAGGGAATACCACAGAAAACAAAAATAGATTGTCTGGAGTGGGAAAGGAACTGACCCACCACACCACATCCAGAAGGAAGCTGAAACAAAAGAAGGAGAAAGGACATAGTGGAGTACACCTGGGTCCACCAAGCCCAAAGTCGATAGACCAGCTAGAAGAGCCCATCATACAGAGAGGACCATTCAGCTGACCACACTACGAGATATGACATCCTGCACCAACACATGGCCCTACACGGGACAGCACCTGAGACACAATGGGGGATGGGCAACTGAGCTGACCCCGCCACACTGAGGCAAACACTGGGGACATGCAATGGAGCAGCGGAGGAAGCAGAGCAAAGGGAACCCGAGGGAGTAGAAAGGATGGTCTTCTGGGCCAGGACGTGGCGCCTCACAAGCTACACCTAGAAAACACTCCTAAAGGCCAATGAAAGGACCTTGAACTACTAGCAATTTTTTCTTTTAATATTTGCTATCTTTTTGTTTAGTCTTTTAAAATTTGTTTTGTTTTTTTACCCAGTAAATTTTGTATGTTAGTGGCTTTTCTGCTTATCAGCGTGTCGATGTTGCTTCTGTCAAAGCCATGTTCTTATGGGCCACTTGGGCGCAGTCAAAGTCATATCCATTTGTATGCACGTATTACTATGTCAGCAGGTCCACCTAGACAAGATAGGCTGGACAAATAATGAGAGAAGAAAACAACAGGACCAACGGTCCTGGAGGGACATGAGAGCGTGGGAGGTAGGGGAAGGGAGGAGGTGTCGCCCAACACAGGGACAAGGGAACAGCGAATGGTTCAAAACCAGAGGAGGGAGGGGAGGGGAGGACTGGAAGGGAGTGACCAAGAGCAAGGTAACTGAGAGGAACTACTGAATCCAGAATGAAGGCTAAACATGGTAATGGGTCGGGAGGAAAGCGAAAGGAAATAGAGGAAAGGAGTAGGAGGCAAAGTGCATACAGAGAAGCCTAAATACAGACATGTACATATGTAAACATATTTATGATTATGGGGGCAATAGATTTATATGCATATATTTATAGGTTCAGTAGTAGGGTAGCAGATGGACATTGGGCCTCCTCATGCATAATCCCCCAATACAATAGCACCTCGCCCTGCTAAGCAGCCATTGCAGGATACCCATCTTCCCGACATGATCACTGAAGACAGCCGTGTGTGTAAGCAAATGTGGTGAAGAAAGCTGATGGTGCCCGGCTTATCAAAAAAAGATATAGCGTCTGGGGTCTTAAAGGCTTGAAGGCAAATAAGCGGCCATCTAGCTCAGAAGCAACAAAGCCCACAGAGAAGAAGCACACGGCCTAAGCGAATACAAAGTGTTGAATGGACCATGTAGCAGATACAAAGGAACAAAAACAATCATTGTGTGATCACCTCCCTCACATAATGGCTGAAGACGAAAGTGTGCATAAGCAAGTGTGGTGAAGAAGGCGGATGGTGCCCGGCTACTGAGAGATATAGCGTCTGGGGACTTAAAGGCTTGAATGCAAACAAGCGGCCATCTAGCCCAGAAGCAACCGAGCCCACACGGAAGCAGCACACCAACATAGGTGATCATGAAGGACAGAGGAGACCAGGTCTCCAACATCAAAGGTGGGGTGGTGGTGAGAATCACATCACCGTGAAAGAGGGGGAGTGCATGATGGGGACCCAACGCCCACCTGTAGACAGCTGGACACCCCTTCCAGAGGGGTAGTGAGGAGGAGATGGGCCACTCAGGGTTCAGTGTAGCAACAATGAAACTCAAAACCTTCCTCTAGTTCCTGAACGCTTCCTCCCCTCCCAATCATCATGACCCCAATCCTACCTTGCCTTGCGGACCTGGTTATACCAGAGGATGTACAGCGGTGCAGTGGGGATCTGGAGGCACAGGGAATCTAGGACAGACGAACCCCTCAACACCAGCTGTGGGAGTGGCGACACCAGGAGGGAAGGGCATGTAGAAAGGGAGAACCGATCTCAGAGATCTATGTGTTACCTCCTCTCTGGGAGATTGGCAAGGGGGAGGCGGGTGAGGGGAGACGCCGGGGAGTGTAAGATAAGATATAATAATTATTTATAAATTATCAAGGGACCAGGGGTGGGATCGGGGAGGGAGGGGGATGGGGGGAAAAAAAGGGAAACCGAGCTGATTCCAGGAACCCAAGTGGAAGGTGAATTATGAGAGTGATGAGTGCAACGAATGTATAAGGGTGCTTTGCTCAATTGATGTATGTACAGATTGTGATAAGAGCCTTATGAGCCCCAATAAAACGATTAAAATAAATAAATAAAGAATGAAAGAAAAAAAAAAGAAATGTATTGGCCTTAGGGGAGGGGCAAAGAGGGCTGGATTGAGAAAGTCTGTGGCATCCAGTTCTGACTTGACTTTTGGATCCAGAATCTTTCAGGAGTCATGGCCTTGCCCTCCAGCCAGAACTTCCAATAACCGTCTTCTCAGAGCCTTGTTAAATTCTCATAATACGTTACACCTGCCATCCTGTGAGCAGCTACCAAACCCAGGCACTTTTTTCTTTCTTTTTTTTTTTTTAACAGGAACAATAAAGTTTATTGAACCGTAGCTTAGTACAGGCGCTGGGGTTTCCCCACGGTGCTCTTAATGTACAAAGCACGGATATTCTGCCAATTCTTCTTCAGCAGCGAAACCAAAAAGTTGACAGCCAAGTGGATGTTGTACACGAGTTCATCATCTGTCATCTTCACATGGCCAACTGCCACTGCCAGACACAGCACCTTCTTCATCTGGAATTTGACGGTGGACTTCACCTCGTCGACCTTGGCCACCATGTTCTCATTGTGGGTCAGCAGGGAAGGGAATTTCCCGGCCTTGTTCAGGCCTGGGCCCAGAATTCGAGGAATCTGCTTGATCAGGGTCTCTGAGGCCAAAAAGGCATCATACTTCTTGGCCAGCTTTTTGACCAACTTCTTATTCTTGTTGAGCTTCTTGAGCGCCTCGATGTCCATGTGAGGGATCTCCACGGCCTTCGCTTGTCGCAGTGCTGCTGGTCCCCAAGGACACACACTGAGAACTTGGGGCGCGGGGTGGACTTAAGCCTGACGGTGCCAGAGAAGCGTTTGTCCTTCTGAGGGTCGTAGTTCTTCAGGCTGCTCTGCAGCTCCACCGTCTCCAAAAACTTACGGCGCTTGCGCTGGTTCCTGTGCAGGACTTCCCGCACCGCCTCGTAGAGGGTGTCGCGAGAGACTTTGGTACTCATGGTTCCTAGCGCTGCGGCAACCGGAAAAGAGACCCAGGCACCTTTTTCAAAGACAAGCTCGCTCTCTTTGAATTCCTGACCTCGCCGACCGTGTGAAACAAGGACCATTCCAGAATTACATAGAAGCAAGCATGGAAGCAAGGGCATCCACCACCCCGAATGCGTAGGGGTCAGGAACCAAGTGCTTTCTGTAGAACAGCCCCAGAAGGCAGACCTTTGGCTGGAAAACCTGTTAGGGAGCTAGCATAGGGACTGGCAGGCCCATTACACAAGCTCAGAGGTCTGAGCTACGGGCTCATGAAGTAGAGGCTCACTGCATGCTCAGAAGTTCAGGTTTCCAGCCAGCAGGGGGAGCTACGCCTGGGTGGGCGCTGTACCTGCATTGGCTCACCTAGGCCAGGTGAATTCAATTCAACAATACAGCCAATGAGGTCGAACTACGTCATCGACCACGCCTCCCTAACCGCTCATAAAACTCAAGAGGATCCCAAACCAGGCCTCGGCGTGAGCTGTTTCTGGGTGGAGCCGCGGACCGAGGCACACCTGCCCCAGGTGAGGTCCAACAGAAGCGGTGCTGTGTGACTGGAAGCTATGAGGTAAGCCGGCCCCAGGAGTGGGCCTTCCCATGCTGGTCTCACGGGTTGTGGGCCCCTCTGGGCTCCTTTCACCTCACCACCCTTGGGAGAATTGTTGGGTTGAGTTCACCTGGCCTAGGTGAGCCAATCCAAGTGGCGCCCCACCCAATACGGTGGAGGCCCCTGGGGACGCTTGTAGCGTATTGCCGCAGCCCCAGCCTTTTGTGTCGGTCTTTGCGCCATTTCTTGCTGGTGTCAGTCTTTGCGCCGTTTCCTGCTGGTGTCGGTCTTTGCGCCGTTTCTTGCTGGTGTCGGTCTTTGCGCCGTTTCTTGCTGGTGTCGGTCTTTGCGCCGTTTCTTGCTGGTGTCGGACTTTGGGCCGTTTCTTGCTGGTGTCGGTCTTTGCGCCGTTTCTTGCTGGTGTCGGTCTTTGCGCCGTTTCTTGCTGGTGTCGGTCTTTGCGCCGTTCCTTGCTGGTGTCGGTCTTTGCGCCGTTTCTTGCTGGTGTCGGTCTTTGCGCCGTTCCTTGCTGGTGTGCGGGACTTGATGTGCCTCTCTGTGCCTGCCTTCCCGGGCTGCATTTGGGAGGGGGCTGGGACGCTGCTGCCTGGAGGCTGGGAGGATTTTGACTCCCAAAGCCTTCTCGAGGCTCAGTGTAAAAGTTTATTTGGACTCGAAAACAGAATCAAAGACCCAATTAATTAAGTTTTAGAAGCAGGCTTTATTGCGAACTTGTGGCGGGTTCAGCAACACAGGGTATTGAGCTATTGAAGCCACACCAGGGAAAAAATCCTGGCGGCGTTTTTATGCCCACTGCTGGCAGGCACAGCTGGGGAGAATCATAGCTTGGGGGGGGGGGTTTGGATCTGCGCACACAGGTGCTTCCGAAGGGAGAAGGTCGTTAATCTTACCTATATATGTCAGGGACGCGTGGAGTGACCATATCTTCAGAAAACCTTCTGGCTTTGGGAGGAGCTGGTTCCAGGAATTTGGGGTTGAGCAGAGGAGGGGAGGTCAGTTAGGGGTCAGTCTTGAGAGCTAAAATGGAGTCTGTTGTGCCAAGACAGGACGTTTTAGACTGACCCTATAGGGAAAAGGGACAACATTAGTCCATTTCTGTAACTGCTTCCTGTGGGTAGTGGGCGAAGAGCAAGGGGAGGGGCTTTTCCAGGCAGAGTACTGGGAGTTGCGGCCTGGCACAGGGTGGAGAGGTTGTTGTTGCTGGTGGACTGCTATACGGGTGATTTCGCGGAGTCGACTTTGCAGGAGCTGAATGAGACAAGGAGCAATTAAGAGCAAAATTACTACTAAAATTATGGGTTCTAGTATGGGGGCTAGGAAGGAGTACAGAGAAGAGTTCCACCAGGAAGAGGATCCGTCTGTTCTGAATCTGTTGTTTTGCAGCTCACGGTTTAGCTTGTTGAGGGTCTGGACTCTAGTTTCCACAATTCCCAGCTTATTGATGTAATAACGGCATTCCTCCTGGAGGAATAAGCAGGTTCCTCCTTTTTCAGCAGTGATGAGGTCTAAAGTGCAACGGCTCTGCAAGGCAACTTGGGCAACAGAGGTTGTTTGTTTCTGCAGGGAGGCTAGAGATTTGGCAGAGGCATCGACTGCCAGCTGGAAGCATGTGGATAACTTGTCTGCTGTGGTGATAGAGGGTCTAAGGGTCCCGCCGCTGAGTCCTACTGCACCTGCTGCTGAGGCTAAGGAGATTCTCACTGCTATCGGAAGAAAAACTGCTCTTTTAGTTTGGCGACTGTATACCTGGATGTATTTGTCCTGGACCTCAGCCGGAGTGTATGTAGTGAGCTGCGGAACCAGAGTGACGGGCAGGCACAAAAGGGTAAGGTAGAACTGATGTTTAAATGCTTAGTGTATAGTTGCACCAAAAGAAAATTTTTTTCTGGCGCTGTTAGTGGTTTGGAGGGGATTTGGGTGACATTACATGTCTGTGTCGATGGATTGGAGTAGCAAAAGGGCACTTGAGTGTTTTCTGGTTGGATGTACAGAGGAATATTGGGGATGGTTATGGGTTTTGTGGTCTTTACGTTGGATGAAAATGACAGGGCAGGACCTGGTACTGCTACCAGAGGAGGGCGTTCTAGGGCTGCACACATGCAGCAGGTGGAGAGGTTGCCTAGTCCAGCAAAGTGGCGATGGCCAGTCCCTGCTGTAGCAGGGTAAGCTGGGAGAAGGGAGACTCAGAAGGTTTAGAAATTTGCTTAGTGAGTTGAAGGTCTTGGATCTGAATATTACAGTGGATGGTGGATTGGACCTGGAGTAGCGACCTCCATACATAGAGTTTGGCGTCTGGAAATTTCTCTCGGCGAGTGGCGTACCACGCTCCTGGAACCAGAGGTGTCCAGCAGCTATCCCAGGGGTCTGGGATTGTGAGAGTGTATTTAGATTGATGGTAGTAGAATCATCCCTGGGGACAAAGGGAAAGGTAAAGTATCTGGCAGGAAGACCAAGGACACCCTACATTTTTCTGTATTCACCTTTTTGCACATTGGGTAGTTGCCTTCTGGTCATACAGGTAGCAAATGATGGGATCAGCTTTTCCTTGATGCCGCTTAAAGTCAGTGAAATTTAAGTATATGGGTGTTCTGCACCCTGTGGGTGGGCAGTCAGCGGTGGCCAGCAAATAATCATAACGCTTAGTGCGGGCGTAATTGGTATAGTTTTCAGTCAAGTAAAATCGCCAGCAAAAGGGGAAATTATATTAGGTTTAGCTGGCTGGCTTGGTGAGGCGAGTGAGGCGGAGAGACATAGGACCAGTAGACTGAGCCAGACCACTGGGAGCCATGGTCAGAGTTCACTGCTGCCTTGACTCGGGACAAATGTACCCAGGAATCTATTCCAAGACCCTTGACTGCCAAGGGAGTGGTGAGCACTACGGTGTAAGGGCCTTCCCACTGGGGTGCTAAGGGTCTGGGTGCTAGGGATTTAATTAACACAGCTTTTCCAGGATGCACTGGTTTTTGGTGATCAGCAGAGGTTGGAGATGGTTCAGGGATGGGGGAGTTTTCGTGTTGTCTAAGAAGGTTGCGGAGCAAGGACAAGTATGGAAGGTACGAAGCTAGCAGAGGGCAATCAGTTGCAGGAAGAGGCGAGAAAAGAAAAGGTTGTCCGTAGAGTATTTCGATCATGGCTGGGGAGGATCTGCGCACATAGGTGCTTCAGAGGGGTCGTTAATCTTATCTATATGTGAGGGAGGGTTGGAGTGACCATATATTCAGAAAACATTCTGGCTTTGGGACGAGCTGGTTCCAGGAATTTGGGGTAGAGCAGGGGAGGGGAGGTGGGTTAGGGGTCAGTCTTGAGAGCTAAGATGGAGGTGCAGGCCTCAAAATGGAGTCTGTTGCACCAAGACTGGGACACAGTGGTGTGCTGCGGCTCCGCCAAGCAAGATGGCTGGGAGCGCCCACATCTACCCTGTTGGTTTGTAATTGTAATTGTAATTTTGATACTTTGATGAATCATAATGTATATATCTGATATTCAGGATATATTTTCATTGTGACAAATTAAACATAATTAAAGCAGTGATTAATCACAAAAATATGTAATTATATATTGCTAAATATTTTTTCTAATGACAAATAAATGAATTTTTGTCTTGAAGTATGGTATATCATGGGTGCCAAAAGTAAAATAAAATGCTACATTTTGCAAAAGTATGCACAAAAGGCCAACATCAATGTGATGCTTGCGATAGCTTTTTTCTCACCAGATCAGAAGCATGTATTTTCCCATGGTCTTAGACAACCCCTGTCAAAGTGTTGTTCAACACTGAAAGGGGTGGTGACTCACAGGTTGAGAACCACTGGGTTAGACCGTTTTTATTTGAAAATTCTATACATATGAGCAACACAACTTACAAGATGTAACTACATCATGTCATACATTAATCATTTTCCTTAATTACATATATATACAAATTCATTAAAACAGTCGTTCTATTTTTAAAGTCGGGCCAAAACAAAGAGAAAGCTGATCATACTTCCAAACAAAGGTACACTAACATCAAATGCCTAATTTATTACTTAACTCTTATCTGGTCCTCTCCCACACACCAGGCCACAGGTTGTTCTCCCCTATAAAAAGTGGGGGCATCCCCAGCCTAAATCCTGAGGTCCTACAAGTGACTGGGGGAAACGCCTGACCAGCACTTGTGGGGCTCCACGCTACTGTGGGAACATCCACCCAATCTCCAAGGCGATCTCTCTGTACATCCCCTTGTCTAGCCAGATTTGTAAAGTAGAATTGGGTCATGATAGTGGGGGGAGGAAGCATTTAGGAACTAGAGGAAACATATGTTTCATTGTTGCTACCCTACACCCTGACTGGCTTATCTCCTCCCCACATCCCTTCAGGAAGGGGGTGTCCAGTTACCTACCAATGGGCTTTGAGTCTCCACTCTGCACTCACCCTCATTTACAATGACATGATTTTTGTGTTCTTTGATGCTTGATATCTGATCCCTTCAACAGTTCATGGTCACACAGGCTGGTGTGCTTCCTCCATGTGGGCTTTGTTGCTTCTGAGCTAGATGGCCGCTTCTTTATTTTCAAGCCTGTAAGATCCCAGATGCTATAACTTTTAATAGCCAGGCACCATCAGCTTTCTTCACCACATTTGCTAGTGCACACATTTTTCTTCAACCATCATGTTGGAAAGGTGTTCATCATGGAATGCCAATTTAATATAACGTGTTCTTGCATTGAGTAAGTACTTGACAATGTCCATCTACTGCCTTAATACTAAGTCTATAAATATATGAACGTTGATCTATTTACGAACCCTCCTGTATAAATATATTTACATATGTACATGCCAGTATGTAGACCTCTAGAAATACCCTTTGTCACCTAGTTCTTTCCTCTATTTACTTTTACTTTCCTCTTGTCCGACTATCGTGCTCAGCTTTCACTTGGGTTTGAGTAATTTCTCTTGGTTACATTACCCTTGCTGAATACCTACCAGGCTTCTCACACCCTCCTTGCGACGGATTTTGGATTACTTGTTGCTCCCCTGTCGCTGGATTGGTCAGCATCAACTCCTTACCCCCTCCTCTCTCTCTCCCATGTCCCCGGGAACCATTGGTCCTGTTGTTTTCTCCTCCAGCCTATTTTTCCAGCCTATCTTATCTAGATAGATCTGTTGAGATAATAATATGCACCAAAAATCAAACCATAGCAAGATAGGCGATGGGTGAGAACACAGTTATGACAAAAAAACAACAGAAAACCAATGATCAATAAAAGAGTAAATTAATTAAAAGCCAAAAAATTTTTTTAAGAAAGAAAAACCTGTAAATAGATCAAGGTCTGATTTTTTTTTTCTATAGGTGTGTCCTTCAGTCAGGTCTGATGGCGTATCATGCTCTGGCCCCAGAGTCTGTCCTTTGTACTCCCTCAGGGGCTACCCGCTCTGCTCCCATGGTTGCTCTGCTGCATGCTTTTAGTGATTTGCCTCCGTGTTGGAGGGCCAGCCGGGTCAGTCCCAACACAGAGTCTCCGGTATTGTCCCCATAGGGCCCTGGGCCAGCAAGGGATGGCATGTCTCATAGTGGGATCAGCCATATGGTCCACTCTGTACATTGGCTGTTCAGAGTGCCAATATCATCCTCCAAGCCTGGTGGACCAGTGTGTGCTCCACTCTCTTCCTCCCCCTTCATTTGCCCCTGTGTGCTCTGATCAGACATGTCCATCTCCCCTAGCTACAGGTTCAGTGCCGTCTTCTAAGGTAAATTCTTCTGGGGGGAGGGGCAGTTGTCCACGTAGCTGGTATGGAGGCTGGACCATCCACTTTTCATTTAGGATCAAAAGCATCTAGCTTTTAGCATTAGGTGCTATTGAGTCAGTTCCAACTCAAGGCAGAATGAACCACTGCGCAGTCCTACACCATCTTCAAAACTGTTGTTATACTTGAACCTAACATTTCAGCCTTTTCCAGGGACTGGCATCTCCTGATAACATATCCAAAGCATGTGAAGTCTCCCCGTGCTTGCTTCTAAGGACCTTTCAGACTGTTCTTCTGACACAAATCTGTTCATTCTTCCAGCACTCAATGGTATTTTTAATATTCTTGGCTAGTGTCATCTTGATGGGTTGAAACACTATCTCGCTCTAGTGTTGATGTACATTTTTCTGATGCCTAATTATACTGAGTATCTTTTAAGGTAATCATTTAATTTTTATGGCATTTTGAAAAGATGTCAATGAGGTCTATTTAATTTGTGTTCAGATGGAAACACATAACTCAAACTAAATATGTGACAGTAGAAAAAGAATCCATTTTATCCTAAATACTTGAGATATTTATACAGCCTACTCAAGTTTTTATCAACATAGATAAGGTGCCTGTGGTGGTGGTGGTGGTGGTGGTGGTGGTGGTGGTGGTGGTTTTTAAGAGTTAATCTCTAAATAGGGGGCTGCAGTACTGAGCACTGAATCTCCTTTGCTTGATTAATTTTTATGTTAGGGAAGTAATACAAGGATTCCATCAAATGACCCATCAGTTTGAGGAAAAAGCATATCAGAATTGATGGTCAAAGCCTATATGGCTTTATGGTTTAGTCTCTAGGGGTATGTAACGCTCTTGTGAAAATAGTATTCCTCATGATAATAACGAGGAACTGGTGGGCCTCCAGGGCTGGGAGCTGAACTGAGGGGCAGTTCTACCCTGTCTAATAGGGTCACTATGAGTTGGCAAAGACTCGATGGCTGTCAGTTTGGTTTGTTTGACTTGAGTACTGGCATTCAGTGTGTTTATCGAAATCAATAAATTACAAGCATTTAGATGTCTATTTTTTACATACAAAATTAAAATCCCCCAAGCCTCTGAAAACTGCGAAGATTTCACAGCACTAGGTTGGTACTCTCCCATCCAAGAATCAGTGAAACTGGCAGGGTGTGAGGCATTCAGGCTCCCTCAGTTCCTCCTACTGCCTTCCCTGACCCTGGTCACTTGCTTCTATTACCTCTCTTGGACCTTACATGCATTTGAATTAGAACACCATAGAGTACAGTGCTCTACATGTGCAGCAGCTCTAACCATGTCACTCTCGGTCTCTATGAAGCCTCTTCCAACAAAATTCAAATGCGATTGTATGTGCACACATAAACACACGCATGCACCAGAGCACCCTTCTTAACAGAGAGTCAGGAGGGTCTCTTATTTGCTGTCCTCACTTTGGACACAAGTCCCTTGATGATGAGTAGGAGAAAAGGAACATCAGGTAGTGGGGGAAACCCTAAGGAGGAACAGAGGAGAGCTTTAACTAGGAATAATGCTACTAGGGGAATGATGGCATGTGAGGAAAATTAGATACTTCCAGACTGTCAGATTTTTCCATACAGCAAAATTAACTTTTCTAGTTTTGTCTAAAACTGGCCCCAGGAAATTTCAAATAGCACATCTCAGATTATCTAACCTACAAAGGAGTAGCCGGCCTTCCCCCCACCCCCACCCCACCCCCGCCAAAAAACCAAGCGGTACAAAGCTCCACTGGGTACACATTTCAAAATATACATTCTCCTGTTTGGGCAGGCATCTGGCAACTTGCTCTGAGCTAGTGCACCCACACTTTTTCCCCAAGGTCATTGCTGGTGACAAGACCTTGTGCTCTTCTCACAAGCCAGAATGCAAACATAAATCAAGTCAGTGTAAGACGCCATCATCACCTCACTCAAATACACCTCGTCAAGTGAACTCAAACTTCAAGAAGATGCTCATTTGTTTGGTTTTGTTGATGTGAGGGTGATAGTGCATTTGGAGTTTAGTCATTGCACTAGGTCAGACTGTTAATCAAGCTTCCTATATAGAGGTTCTGAAGATATTGTGTAAGAAGGTCTGAGTTGTCTGGCTAGACCAGAGCTTGCACACTGCTATTGACTAGAAGTTCCGACACACAGAATCCAGGACAGATAAACCCCTCAGGACCAATACTGAGAGTAGCAACACCACGAGGGAAGGTAGGGGGGAGAAGCAGAAGAAAGGGGAAACCAATCTCAATGATGGACATACAGCCCCACTCCACCAACCAGGGGAACAAACAGCAGAAGTTTGGGTGAAGGGATACAGCAGAGGCGTAAAATATAAAAATAAAAAGTATGTATAAAGTATCAGTGGTTCACGTGGGTGGGAGGAGGGGAAAAAAGGAGCTTAAAGACAAAGAACATGTTTGGAAATGATGATAGCAATGTATGTACAAATGTGCTTCATACAAATTGGTGTATGAATTGTTACAAGAGCTGTAAGATCCCCCAATCAAATGATTTATTTAAAATAAAAAGGACTGATTAGTGGTAGACAGGGGACTGGTTTTGCCACCATGACAGTGCACCTGCTCACACAAAAAAAACAGCATGCCTCTATCGCCCGATCTGATCCCAGCACACCGAGGCAAAATACTAAGGGTGTACAACAGAACAGGAAGGGGAACAGAGCAACGAAGTCCCCAGGGAATACCAAAAATAGACTTTGGGGCCAGGGCTAGCTGACCCATCATACTCTATGAGAAAACACTCCTAAAGGCCAACAAACAGTCCTTGAACTAACTAAAAGCTTTTCTTTCTTGTGTTTTGTTTTGCTTTTTGTCATTGGCTTGTTGGTGGTGGTGTTGTTCTTTTGTTTCATTTTGTTGCTTGGGTTTGCTCTGTCTCGTTTTTGTGCATGCTATGATTTCCACAGGTCTGTCTAAATGAGATAGGCTGGATGAACAATCTGGAGGAGAAAACAATGGGACTGACAGCTGGTGGGGGGGGGAGATGGGAAAGGGGGATGTAGGGAAAAAGGAAGTGCTGTTAACAAACCCAGGGACAAGGGAACACCAAGTGATCCAAATAGATGGTGAGGAGGGTGTAGGAGGCTTGGTAGAGTGTAACCAAGAGTAATGTAACCGAGAGGAATTACTGAAACACAAATGAAGGCTGAACATGAGAGTGGGACAATCGGAAAGTAAAAGGAAATCAAGGAAAGAGGTAGGAAGCAAAGGGCATTTATAGAGGTCTAAATAAAGGCATGTGCATATGTAAATATATTTATGTATAGCGATGGGGAAATAGATCTATATGCATATATTTATAGGTTTAGTATTAAGGTAACAGATGTACATTGGGCCTCCATTCAAGTACTCCCTCAATGCAAAAATACTTTGTTGTATTAAAGTGGCATTCCGTGATGCTCACCTCCCCAACACAATTGCTGGAGGCAAATGGGTGCATAAGCAAATGTGGTGACTGAAGTTGATGGTGGTCGGCTATCAAAAGTTATACATTCTGGGGTCTTAAAAGCTTGAAGTTAAACAAGTGGTCATGTAGCTGAGAAGCAACAAAGCCCACATGAAAGAAGCACACCAGCATGTGTGATCACGAGGTGTCGGAAGAATCAGGTATCAGACATCATCGGAACAAAAAAATCATATCTTTGTGAATACGGGGGAGTGTGGAGTGAAAACCCAAAGCTCATTTGTAGATAATTGGACATCCCCTTACAGAAGGGTAGCAGGGAGGAGAGGAGCCAGTCAGGGTGCACTGTAGCAACAATGAAACATACAACTTTCCTCTAGCTCCTAAATGCTTCTTCCCCCACAACTAAAATGATCCCCATTCTACCTTACAAATCTAGCTAGACCTGAGGATGTACACTGGTACAGATAGGAACTGGAAGCACAGGGAATCCAGGGCGGATGATCCCTTCAGGACCAGTGGTGAGAGTGGCGATACGAGGAGGGTAGAGGAGGGAGGAATGGAAAGGGGAAACCGATGACAAGGATCTACATATAACCATCTCCCTGGGGGACAGACAACAGAAAAGTGGCTGAAGGGAGATATTGTATAGTGTAAGATATGACAAAATAATTTAGAAATTATTCAGGGTTCATGAGGGATGGGGAATAATTATCAGCTGATGCCAGCGGATTAAGTGGAGAGCAAATGTTTTCAGAATGATGAGGGCAATGAATGTACAAATATGATGTATGTATCAATTGTGATAAGAGTTGTATGAGGCCCCAAAAATGATTATAAAAAAAGAGAAAAGAAATAACAGTATGAAAACATCCCCCAAAAAAGCATGCCTCTCTTGTCCCTCATATCCTAATCACCTGAACTCACTCCATGTGACTTCTTTCTGTTTCCATGAATGAAGGACAGTGGTTTGACAACACAGAAGAGGGGGGGAAAAAAACAAGGGTGTCACCCAAACTGCTGAGTTTGAAAAATGTTTCCAAGAATGTAATCACAGATTAGACAAATGTGTGAAGTGTAATGGAGAGTACTATGAAGGGGATAAAAAATTTAAATGCATAGTTTTGAAAAAATTGTAGTTTTTGTCGGGTTCCCCCTAGTAGCTTCCAATTTCATAGCAACTCAAGCCATCACCATACATCAAACTGACAGAGAAGGGGTGGGTTTTGTGTGTAGGTGGTGTTGGTTATTGCACAGGGGCAAGGGACTTCTGGTGGCATAGTAGCTTATGCCTTGGTTGTCAACTGTAATGTCAGCAGTGGGGAACCACCAGTCAGTCCTCAGAAGAAAAGGATGAGGCGTTCTACTCCCATAGAGTTAGCCTTTGGGAAACCCACAGAGATAGTTCTGCTCTGATCTCATAGAGTCGCTATGGCTCAGCATCGACTCCATCGAAGTGAGCTGACAAACTAAAGGCAGGAGATCTGAAAGAGGATGCGGAGACGTTGTCTCAGGTACTTTGGACATATTACTATGGTGGAACCAGTCCTGCAAGAAGGGCAACATTTTTGGCAGAGGGTTAGCAAACAAGAGGAAGACCCTTACTTAGGTGGATTGACACCGTGGCTGCGAGAATCGGCTCAAATACAGTAACAAGTGCGAGGATGGCGCAGGACTGGGCTTTGTTTCTCTCTCTAGTGCACAGGCCCCTATGAATCCGAACTGACTCCAGGGCTCTACAATATCAACTACTACAACCCTGAAGTTCAAACCTACCCAGTGGCTTCCCAAAAGGGAGGTGTGGCCATGTGCCTCTGTAAAGATGACAGCTAGGGAGCCCCTGCGGGGCAGTTCTACTCTGTGGCACAGGGGCAGCCAGGTGTCGGAATGTGCTTCACAGCAAAGGGTGTGCTTTGTCTCAGTTTGTGCCTGCTGCTGTTTATGCTATGCACTGAGTTTAACATGTGACACTCAGGAGCGAATGAATGGAAACACACCCATGATGCTTCCATGATGCCAGATGCAAGCTGACACTGTTTCTGAGTTCTGGGCATATTATTTTTTCAGAGATAATTTCCTGTAGCGGTGACACACCGAGTCCTATTTCATGTAAAAGCATCAGCAGCAGAGGAAAGCACTGCACAGAGAGAAGACTATGACACGTAACAGGCTTTCCATAGAGGAACAAAAGGGTGGATGTCTTGGGCTGCACTCTTTTCTTGTATACAGACAGTAAACAAGCTGAACACATCTCACCTAAGCATAACATTACAACTACTTGAAGCCCAGCTCAGGCATCTGGAGAAGAGGCAGCAAGGAAGGATGGGAGAGAGTTAATGGGCTGGGCGTCCCCAAAGGTGCAGAGTGGGAATCAAGGGAGGATCCAGGACGAGCCAAGGCTTCTGGCAGAAGTCTGAGAGGAGAGCAGCAGAAAGGAGCTGCTCTCTGGGTCCTCACAGATGTAGCCAGTGAGAGAGCAGCAGTGCTGCCCCCTGGCGGCGCGCCGAAGGCAGGGCCGCTTCCCCCAGGGCTGGAGAGCTCTGGGGAAAGACAAATCCTGTCACTTTGGATGCCAAGTAAGGGGGCACTGTGTGCCGGTGGTGTACCTATGTTGGCCAAAGCGCTGCCCACTGTGCATTTGCTTCCCACAAGCACAGTTATCCTTCCTCGTGCATCCAGGAAAGACAGTTCTAGAAAAACACAAGCAGTAAAATAAAACACTGCCAGGTCTCGAACCATCCTCACCATTGTTACTATGCCCACTGATGTAGCCGCTGGTTCGAGCTGTTTTATTGCCCGTCCTCCACTTTTTGCCAAGCATCATGTCCTTCATGGACTTGATGTCCCTTCAGGGACTGGTCTCTCCTGACAGCACGTCCAAAGATATCAAATGAAGTCCAGCCATCCTTTGTCCCCATGTTCTCTTGGCAGTCCTTGTACTTTTATTGCTCAGTGTCTGATTATTTGGGACCAGGCCTTATTGCTGCCCCTTCCTCACCTTGGCCCCCAATCCCGACCCCAAGCCCTGCACATCCACTGTGTGAAACCTCCTGTTCCTGTAACCATCCCTGTGCTTTTGTGTGGGGGGTCTAGCTGGGTTCCCCTGGCAATTCGCCAGCTGCCCTTGGGAAAGTTCATGGAGTCGGCTAAGTAGTAGAAAAGCCAAACGTCCAGCTGAGATTGGTTTACTCCCTAGCACCCTTGGGCAGGAGCACAGCCCCACTCCCGGTCCCAGGTAGCCAACGACCACACCTAGGTTCTCCGGACTTGGCAGCTGTAACATGTGGCCTGGGCTTCCCCTTCATTTCCTGCTCCTTTCTGGCTTGCTGTCTGACTTTTCTTTGCGGAATTAAAGCTGCAAATTGACAGGATCCCATAAACACTCTAAAGCCACAAAAAAACACCAAATGCCCACCCAAACATGTGAAACTTCAAAAAATCATCCTTAGAAGATTCCCAAACCCTAAACATTCCTAAACCCCATATATGCCCTGAAAACACCATGAAAGCCCTAAGAAAACCTAAAATGCTGGGGGAAAAAAACACATATAATATTAAAAATACCCTAAAATCCCTAAGGAACTCTGTAACATCACTAAAAACACCATACTGTGCTGAAAAATACCTATACACTCTAAAAAACCACCCCTAAATCCCTTAAACACTCCCTAAAATCTTATAAAACACCCTAAAAACCCCAAACCACCCGAATGCCCCAAACACACCTTAAACGTCCACAAACAACCTAAAAGCCCTAAAAAATCACATGCCACCAAAAAGCCCTAAATGACCGCAAAATTCCAACTCATAGCCACCCTATAGAGGGCTTCTGGAGCTGTCAGTCTTTTATGGGAACAGCTTTATCATTCTCCCAAGGAGAAGTTGGTAGGTTTGAAACCCTGACCTCATATTTAGCAGTCTAATAATTGCTGGACAGTGCCACCAAGGCTCTACTGGTGTAGTGGGTTACACATTGGGCTGCTAACCTCAAGGGAAACGGTTCAAAACCACCACCCACTCCTTGGGAGAAAGAAGAAGCTTTCTTTCTATTCCCCTAGATTTCTCATTGAAGGTGTAAAGTAACCTGTTAAATGCTCGCAGTGGCAGCAGCAATGTCTCATAACCATGGGGAAATGTGGTTCAGAAACTTCAGAAGCAAGCATCCACCAGTAGGTGACTGACCAGCAGTATTGACTTGGGCAAAGAGAAGGTGACATGGAAGGGTAAGGAGAAGAATGCGTGCAGAGGGCAGGTTGGCAGCTGAGCCTAAGTCCAGTAGAAACAACAGTAGAATGGCCTGTTCCTGGAAGGGCCACAGGAGATGGTGCGACTTCATGTAGCCCCCACTTACATGTGTAACAGCAGCAATTGCCTGAACACGTGGTCTCCCCAGGGAGGAGCCTTTGTGTGGTGTTAAGATGCTGTTACTGTCTGTTGTACTGTGGTGGCCTGCATTTGGCTGTAATGGTGGAAATTTTGCAGCCAGTAGTTCAAATGCCTGCTGGGTCACTCACTGCAGGTAGACTTCAGCAGTTTCCAGACAGAGAGACGAGGGAGGAGGACCTGGTCTTCCACTTCTGAAAGAACTGGCCAGTGTGAACCTTGTGAATGGCAGAACACTATACCTGAACATGAGTACCGCAGGCTATAAGGCATGATGGATTGACACAGTGGCTGCAGCAATGTGCTCAAACATAGGATAGTGCTGGCCTGGAAAATAGTTCATCGTCCATTAAAAAAAATCATTATATAGGGGCTCATACAACTTTTGTTGTTGTTTTTCCCTAAGGGAGAGCAGTGTATTGGTACACTGAAAGGTATATAGATCAATGGATTCGAACAGAAAAGCTACACATATATTCACCAGTCAACAGGAAACTAGCCTTCGAAAAAGGACACAGAAATATCCAAAGGGACAAATTCTGCTTGCTCAACAAATGGTGTTGGACAAACTGAGATACCGTATGTAGGAAAATGAAGCAAGCCCCAAACCTTCCCCCATGCACAGAAATTAACTGAAGAGGGGTTAAAACCTGAAAGTAAACCTCTGGGCTATCATAATCAATTTTTCGATGACCTCATCGGTCAGAAATCATTGTAGGAACGCCAAAGCGTTCTTGTGTTCAACGTCTACATACATAGCAGGTGCTCCAGTAAAGGGGAATCTTGGTGGAGCTGGCTCATCCATTCCTGAAGAGAGTAGAGCACCACGTTGGCCCATCACAGAGCTCAGGTGTAGAATCTTCCTCACTGTCATCCTTTATCTCAGCAGTGTCAGTGTTGGATTATGAATTTCCCAAAGAACCAGTATCGCTCAATTCTGTGCACAATGCTGACTCACTCTCGCTGTTATTTCACTGGTCTAAAAACCCATTTAGGTTAAAATGACACTCTTTTGATGCCATGACCTAAAATTTTTAGTGAGAAAATGTTCCTAATGACATTACTTGGGTCTTCCTCTAATCCTGATGCCATGTTCTTTTTCACATAGACCAGCTTCTTGTATAAATTGCTCAGCATACAGATGGAATAAGAACAGTGAAAGGATACAACCCTGATGCACACCTTTTCTGATTTTAAACCATGCAGTATCACCTTGTCCTGTTCACAGTCTCACCTGGTTCTATCTCTTGGCCTTTGTATAAGCTCCATATGAGTACAATGAAGTGTTGTGCAATGCCCATTCTTTTCCATGGTATCCCCGAGATCCACCTCCTTCCACTCGTGCTTTCCAGAACGTGGGGTTGGGACAAAGCCTGGATAGTCTCATGGCAAGACCAGATCAGGAATGGAGCTGAGCCGGGAGCAGCTTTATTTGCTTGCTCCAGGGAAAGTCTGCCAATGTGACTAAGCCTCAGGGGCTTTCTACAAATGATAAAGGTGAATCCCTCTCTCGTTACCCACTGATCATCTCTGAGCCTCTTGCTCTCATATCCCTTGCACAGACCTCTACCATTAGATGGACAATTCGGTAACGTTTGAACACTTTTCTGATGCTGAGCCTGGGGAGCAACTAATAGCTGAGTAAATATTGATTGAAAGATGGTGAGTGGAAGAAAATAGCGTTGCCAGGTCCAGGTTGTGATGGAGATGAAAGTGTTACCAAATCCTGCTGTCCCCATGGTGGGTTTGCCCAGTCCTGAAAGTCTGAGCCAGGAGTTTTAACGTGGCCCCTTTCAAAACATATAGGTGGAATTCTTGGACCATGAGCTGTCCATAAAGTGTGGCTTTACCAAGGAGATGTCCGCCCTGGAACGAAACAACCCAAGAACCTAGATCTTTGTGAAGGTGTTGGTAAGGGATTCCGCGGAAATCATAAACTTGACTGAAAGCAAAGGAAACTTTGCCTTCATGTGTCTGCAGCTGGACGAAGTGGTGCTGGAACACACCCTCCTTTGCGATTCTTCTTGTTCTTTTTATGAGCTGCTCCCTGGCCTGTGCAGTCCCGTAAATCTGGAAACTCTTTGCTGGTGGGGGCAATTGTTATATCCTCCCCCCAGATCCAGATGTCTTGTCCATGGTCAGTGCGCAATCCTTGTTAGCCAGAGGAGTGGGGCATCTAAAGGCAGGCAGGGGTCACATGCTTTTTTTCTACACTTTCTAGAAAGACCAGAGCTAAACATCTTGCAGCCCTTTTCATGGCCTCTTTCTTTTCTATATTTATTTTCCAGGAAAGAGGAGAAGAAACGCGACAGCATCTACTGACAGCAAGTCAAATGCCATCGTGTGTGTTCAGAGGGCAGGCTGGTACTCATTTGCCTAACTCATCAGTCCCATCGTGCCATGTCCATGTTAGATTGTTTAGGGAAACAGATGACATATGTTATGATGCTAAATAAGCTGAAACAGTGCCAGGATGGAGGCAGAAGGGGTTTATTTGTTTGTTTTTAAATGAAGCATGGCTTTCTAGTGACTTATTGTGGTGGGGAAGGGGGGCACCGAGGGCAACAAGACATGGTTGTGACAGTGGTCTGGGAATTGAGACAAATCATTGCTTCTGCAGCAGAGATGAGCTGCCTCTGACCTGTCAGTTACTTGAAGGGAGACTCTGCATTTGGTCAGACAAGTCTTAGTTGGAGATGGTACCAGCTTTCCTCCTGAGCCTCTGTGGTTCCCTTTGGACTACACAGGCCCGAATCGCTTTTAGCTGAGCAACAGCAAATGGCAACACAGACTTGCCATATTGCTCTTTTGCGTACACTCTTTAAAAATCGTACTAAATATACATGCATCAAAACATTCGTCACTTCCACGCTCTACAAGATTATAACTAAGTGGCATTCTGCATGTTGTTCATATTATCATCCTTACCCATTCCAAAATTATGTCATCACCCTTATGGAAGCTCAGTATCGTCTCAGGGATGGCACTTCCCCTCCAGGCCCTACTGGGTTAGGCTGGGTTGACTAGAGAAATAAATCCAAGGACACTCATATAGGTATAAGAAAGACTCCACCTCACTTATTTGTCCAATTGACATGGCATTATGTAACAACCATACTTACCTTCCTACCTATCCCTGGAAACAATTGGGAGATGTTTGTCTCTATTCATTTTCCTAGCCTAGATATTTCTTGTAAGTGGAATTAAGCAAAATGTGTCCTTTTTGAAGCTGATTTATTTCACTCAGCATAATGCTTATGAGGTTCATTCCTCTTGTAGCCTGTGTCAAGAGTTCATTTCTCTTTATGGCTGAGTAGTAGTCCATTGTATATACCGTAGGCAACATGTTTGACTTATCCATTCACCTATTGATGGGTATTTAGACCGTTGACACGTTTGCGAGATTGGGAATAATGTTGCAAGGGCCATCTGTGTATTTGCATCTATTTATGCGCTTGCTTTTAATTGCTTATATCCTTCATTTCCTTTTCTTTCCTTGTTAGACTCAGTATGATCCCCTTCTGCCCATCCTCTAGCCTCACAACCTCTGTGTCTGATGTGCCAGGATCTCACCAGGAGCCTTAACACCAAGATTCTGAGCCCTGACTGAGCATTCTGATCATCCAGGGAATTGAATATTCCGGAGCACACAGAAGATGAAGTTATCAAAACTCCTTAGGCATAACCGAACAACTGGAGGGAGTGCTTTATTGGGCTTGGGGGCTGGGGATTATAGTTGTGAAGGACACCAAGAACAATTGTCATTACCTAGACTGTAAAGACTATGGTCGACATCCACGCTGGTGCGTAGCAGCTGGATCTCAGAAGCTCACAAGTGGCCATCTAGGTGGCAAGTATTGTCACCCTCACTCTGGAGGAAAGAGTGGTAAGTGGACCACATGAACATTAGACTTCATGACTCTGAGCACAGAATAACTAGATGATCTCCAACTATCAATTCCAACTTCTTTGAAAGGGATCACATCAAAAGGTCCTAGATAGTGAAGCAAAATTCACAGTCATAAAAGAGAACAGGCTTATTGGCTGGATAGGGACTAACAGAACCTCTGAAATGATGGTCCTTATTCACTAAGTTTGAAAATGAACTCCTACCTGTGGTTCAATATTCAGCCAAATAATAGATTGGTCTATAATGGGAGCAATTACTCAAGTGAGGCACACAAACCTGAAAACAGCAAACCATTTGATCTCAAAAGGGCAGTATTAATCCAAGGCCCAAGTTCAGAAGGGTAGGAAGAGAGGAGGAAGGGAAACAGAAGACATAAGTAGGGAGTGGAATAAGTCATATTATATTGTGGAGATTGCAATAAGTGGCATAAAACACAATGTGTATGAATTGTTGAATAAAAAACTGATGATCTTGGTAAACCTTCACCCAATTCACAATAAAAACTTATGAGAGAGAAAAAAATCCAAGCACCTAGGCTGCATTCCAGGCCAATAAAATCGGACTCAGTGGAGATGGGACAAAGATGTCTTTTGGACAGCTCTCTGGCGATCCCAATGAGCACACAGGCTGATACCCACCATCTGGAAACTATGGGGTAGCTGCTTCTCCGGTAATGCCTCAGGGGAGCGCTTGGGTCCGTCAAAGAATGCGGGATGATGAAGGGGCAAAGGTCATCAAACCTCACCCACAGCTTTACACTGGGGGGCTGCTCTCTGAGGAATGTGGGAAGGGTCCACTTGCATGCTGTCTCTGTGCAGCAGATCCAACAGACTCAACACCTTTCCAAAGCTGGCAAGAAAGTCCGAGAGACTAGATGTGGGCACCACGCTGTGAGTTTCCCAGAAGGCACGACACAGATTGAGAGCAGTCACGGGAACACAGACTCCTCCGGAAATGCTGCCATGCGCAGAACATGCATCTCTAATTTCATTTCACACTGACTCAAGCATTCAGTCCTTTTTACGAAAACCCAGCTTCTCATTACAGTAACCGGTTTAAAATGACAATCTTCTGTTGAGCAAGTCTAAGAAATGACCTTCCTTTATTTTACATGGTATAAAAATTCAGTTTCCTAGGCCGATGGGCTCTAGGGACAGGTGTTTTTATGTACTAGACATGGCTTTCAAAGTTCTTCAATTGCCTAAATTAATAACGACTTTTTTCCTTTGGCTTTTCTACGGGACACATTAATTTCAATCTTTTTCTAAGGAAGTGAATCTCTAGCTATCTCATTGGGATAACTTTCTGCCTTCAGAGTAGAATTTGAAATAATCTGCAAGGTTACCCCTTCCCCACCCTGCCCCAGCAGCCCAGCCTCTTTCTTCCTTCCAGCCTTCAGCCAACGGGGTTTGGTTGGGAAAGGAGATGCAGAAGGGAGTCTCTGGATTTTTCTATCTAAAGGTTGGCCACAACCCCCAGTAGACCAAATGTAATTCATTATGGCGGGTTTTGGTTTTACTACATTAAGAGATATTCTTAGGGAAATTACAAACAAACAGAAATAGGAAGACTTTATATTTTATTAAGGGATGTACGGCTCAGTCTCATTATATTTTAAAAGACAAAGTATAAAAAAAAATCTGGCTCCATTTAAAATGTCCTGACTAGCAGAACTTAAAATACACAAATCTTAACATGAAAGTCTAGATGAATAAATAAAATAAACAACGAAACAGCTTTCTCAGGAAAAGCCATAATAAAGAGCTCGACTACTTTTTGAGCTGTTTAAGATGCTCGTGTTAAAGGGAAAAGAGTATCATTGTTGACTTTGAAATGTAGAACCATTTGCTTAATTCAGTGATGCTAAAATGGGCAGTTTGGCTGAAGAAAGAAATTGGCTTGTAGCATTTGATGAGCAATTTCTTCTTTTGAATATAGAAATGACCAGGGATGCGGACACGCTTTTTATTCTTTTGAGGACCCTCTAACCAAGAAATCTTTTAAATGATCATTACACAGTGAATGCCTGGAGGCTCTGGAAACTATTTCTTTTGACATTATTATAAGCTCAAAATGATTCACCAATGTAAAAGAAGAAGAGAAAAAGCAATTAAATACTAAGCTGTAAACACTGGAAGCTTTTCTGTGCTGAAAATAATTGAACAGAGTTTTTTCTTTTTTTAAGTAATAGTGTCCAAAGAGATTCAATGATCTTATTGCTTATGGATTTGGAGCTTAACTATATTCCTTATTTTAAATTTGATATTAGAATAGCAAGATTATAGACCATGATACAGTGTGACTTGGAGAAGTATCATTTCATTAAATTATCAAGTTAAGGCTCAAGGAGCCTGGTGGAATGTGTGTGACCATGAGGCCGGCCAGTTGGAATCCGCTAGTGGCTCACAGAGAAAGATGCTGTTCTCAGCTCCTGTAAAGATTTAGAACTTCGGGAACCCACAGGCATAGTTCTGCGTTGTCCTTTCAGGGGTCCTCAAACTTTTAAAACAGGAGGCCAGTTCATTGTCCCTCAAACCCGCTGGAGGGCCGGACGATAGTTTAAAAATAAAACTATGCACAAATGCCTATGCGCACTGCACATACCTAATTTGAAGTTAAAAAAAAACGGGGCACAAACACCCGGCGCGCTGAATAAATGTCCTCTGAGGGCCATGCGGCCCGCAGGCCATAGTTTGAGGACCCCCTAGATTGATATAAGTCAGAATTGACTTGATAGTGTTAGGTTTCTGGGGTGGTTGACCTCAGTTCTTGCTTAGCAACGCTGAAAGAATTCATATGGCAGAAGCAGTTTTGTAAATCCAAGTGAATGTTATGGAAGAAAGTTTCAGGTATCGCAGTCCCCAAAAGTCCCCAGTATCTCCGGAAAGCACGCCGGGCTGCATGGCAGGGGTGGGGAAAGTTTGCAGCTGAATATGGCGGTTTCATGGGAGGAATACCTGAGCAGGAGTGCAGAACCAGCTGAGGAGCCACGGCAGGAACCCCCAAGGGCCTCACCCTCCACTTGCAGAGCACGTGAACAAGGGAGGGCGACAAGGAGCCCAGGCCTACTTCTATCACCTCCCAACACCACTGGAGGACATTGGTCGATCATATTGGTTGATTTCGGTGCACTTTTGTGAAGTCCTATTCTGTATGACCTGGTGGACCTTCCACCTGGGTCTACATGACTTGGGTCAGAGCATGCTCAGTTCTGAATTTTGCCATAGGTGTCTAATGAGTGTGCCTGATGTATTTCCAACCCCTTTGTTGTGGCCCGGACAGCTCATTTTCATTTAGTGCTGGCATTTGGGAAGACAAGCCCTAATCTAGCAACCTGTCAAGAGCAGTAAGTGAATGGAATTACAACTCAACTCATAGCCATAAATTCAATTCGGACTCATAGCGACCCGAGAGGACAGGGCAGAATTTCCCCCTCAGGATTTCTGGGGCTGGAATTCTTTACAGGAATAAAAGTCTCTTTTTTCTCCCTCCCAATGGCTCCAAAGGACTGACCTTGCAAGGAGATGTCCAGCGGGTGCCAGCAGGCTCCTTCATTGAAAATCTCTGTTAGTTTCTGAAGCGGGAGGGAAATTTTGAGGAGGCCGTCTGCGGCAGAGTTAACTCCCCATTAAAGCCAATGAGCTTTTCCACATCTCTCAAAAAACAAACAAAAAAACCTAAAGTGACTACTTCAGATTAATATGCTGTAGGTAGAACCAGCTCCCACTCACCAAACCAAACCAATCAACCAACCAACCAAACAAACAAACAAAAAAACCCCCAAATCCTGTTGCCTTCAAGTCAGTTCTGACTCATGCTCACCCCTTGTGGTACAGAGTACAATTGTTGCATGAGGTTGGCTAGGCTGTACCCTTTATGAAAGCAGATGACTCCTTCCTTTTGTGGTACAGCTAGGTGGTTTGAACTGATAACCTTTATATAAGCAGCCCTATCCAGCGATCTATGTCAACTAAAGTGTCAAAGCATGTAAAGACTGATCCACAACCCCCACTTCTCTCTTCCTCTTCTGTGATGACCTGGAATCCACCTTTTGATCTGGTGGCACCATATTTGTGAAGCAGCCCGAATCACTGACGGACGGTGTGCAGGACAAACACCCTGTAGAATTGCCCTTCCAGTGTCAGAATTTGCATGAACAAGAATAAACTTCTAGATTTTAAGCCACTGAGGTTCCAGGGGTAGCTTCTTTCTGCAGAACAGACTAGGCTACCCTGCCTGATCATCTCTTCACAGGGTTTTTGTGGAGAGCTACTGGAGCAGCTCGATCCAGGGGAGCTGCCAAAGCAGATACCTACACTTTATCTGGGATTGTAGGTTGTAGTACCAAAGTTTTTATTTGCCCGGGAGGCACTGAGTACATTTTTTTTCTTCTGAAAACAGGACAATATGTACGTAAGTTTGGAGACATATGTAGCTGGAGCTGAAAGTCCTCTTACCTTGCAGTTTTCTTTGGTAGAGATAGACTTGTTCTTAATGAAACCCATGACAGTCAGTGTCACAAATGACTTCTGAGGAGAGGCCAAACAGCTAAGTCAAGGCCAGCCTACCATTCTCTTAAATGCTGTCTCATGCTCTCATCTGCTCTGACGTGTCTGCTCAGGGGCATGTGGCAGCCACTGGGCGGGCCTTACCATTGGCACTGAAAATCATTGTAGGGGATATTAGAGGATTTACGTCAAGAAGACCTGACTTCCTGGCCATTGCTCGGGGGCCACAGTTCCCAAGACAATCAGTGTCAAGGGCAAAACAAAATAAAACATGACGAGGGCTCTGGGGCTGGGTTGAGCTGGATATGTAACCAAAGCCCCTTTCTACCAGAATCTTCCCAAGAGGAGATTGCTCTTTTCCATAGCTAAACAATTTTGTTTAACACACGTTCTGCTGAGGAACCTTCTGGGAAGCAGAAGAAAATAAATCTGCCTTCCTTTGAATTAAGCTGGGTTGGGTCCAAGCCCTGTGTAGTGTCTATTCTTCTCATAACATCTAAAGGAGTCTGATTTCACCATTCTTAGCTATTAAAAAAAAAGTTCCAGGCACAATAATTCAATTTAAAATTACACACCAGGAGTAGTTCATATTTAATACACTTTATACAGGTATTACAGGTACAAGGGACGTACTTGTTAACTGCCAGGTTGCTGGCTTGAACCAACCAGCTACTCCACAGGAGGTACTGTGTTTCTGCGAAGATATACAGCTTGGAAGCCCACTGGGAGAGCTCTCCTCTGGCTTGAGTCTGAAGGTGCTTGACAGCAGTAGCCTTTTGTTTTTATAGAGGTATAAAGCTTTCTTTCTTTTTTTTTTGGTATAAAGCTTTTTAGAACAACAAAAACAATTCCTTTTGGAAGTAAGCCAGAGCTAAAACCACAAGTTACATGCTTTACTTTTTTTCTGTCCTGCTGCTGGCAGCCACCCTTTCATCGATTGTGCACACCAGCATGGTGGTGAAGTGGTGAACTCTGCGCTCTCACTCCCCTGGCTTCACCCTCGGTCTCCTCACTCATCGTGTGGCTTCACCCAACGCACGGAGCCTCCTGCAGGCTCCTCACCCTGTGTGTGTAAAAGTGCGAAGGAGACAGACTTCCTCAGAGCTGTGCTTTAGAGAGAATCCTCCTCACATACTCAGCACCGCCTTGAATAGGGCAGCACTGCATACATGACAGCTACTTGATGATTGTTGATGGTGGTGGTGATGTGTTTGTACGGATAAAAAAAGAGCCCTGAATGGTTATGTAACAAGTAAGGGAATAAATAGATCTTCCTTCATCCACCTTCATCTTTCATTGTTCTATCACTCTCTGATTGCAATATTAGAGGCTAAAATGGGCAGAATTCCCACCTCTGAACAAAGTTTGTGCACATGGGTGTGCATGCTTGTGTGTCCATGTGAGTGGGCCTGTACAATGTGTGTGCACGTGTGTGTGCACATGTGCACTGGAGCCTGGCAGCAGCAGGGGAGGCGCCTGTCTCTGTTCAGCAGTATCTGACGGCTGCTGCAGGGGTAATGAGAAGTGATTGATGATCTGTTCAGGGAGCTCCTGGGGTGGACTCAGGGAAGGAGCAGCAAAGAAGACATACTCATCTCCCCCGTATTTAGATGAGGTGACGGAGGTGGGTGGTAGAGGAGCAGCTACTCAGTAATGAGATAACAGGGGAAAGGCCTTGGATGAGGTGCCAGACAGCCCTGCTTTCCCAGAGAGGGTGGGGACTGGGAATGAGGCTGCATCCTGCCTAATCAGTTACAGTTGCTCTGTCACTCTGGAGAGGGAGGCAGATGAGGCAGGGAGCCTCCGGAATCTCTCATCTCCAGTCCTTCTAGGTGGGTGTGGGAGCGTGTGAGGACGGCCACACTGGAGGGTCAGGGTTGATCGCCTTGCAGTGTGGAGCCCGGCCTGGACCTGCGTTGTGAAGGGTGACTAAGGAGCTCTGGGGGCAGGGTTCTGGGTGGCGGCTTTGTCTACTAAGACCCACAGCCGCGCCCTGTGTTGCAATGTTGGCATGCAATATGCAAAGACTTGAGACAACGTGAAATGGACCATCCACTTCACTTGGAAAGACAGGAGGGCTGAAAATCAGATTGGGAGATCTGATCTCATTTGCTGCACAGTTGTGAGAGGAGATATTCCTGGCTTCTCTCATGTTGGGAACCGGACATAATCAGCCTGACAAAACCAAGGCCATATTGCCTGCCCAGCAGGGCTAAAGCCACGTCACCTCAACCTTATCTTACCCTGACACACACCAGATGGCCCACCCTTGTCTGCTCCAGCACCGGACATTCCAACTGCAGACTTGCGGCCGCCTGCCCTGTGTGCTCTACACCCCCGCCCTTCCTTTTTTTTTATCTCCCCTTTGAACTCCCTTGTTTGTCTCACCCTTTATAGAGAGGCTAGTGTAGCAATAAACTCAGACCTTGACAAGAATCTGCTTGGTCTCGCTCCTCTCTCTCGCCCGTTTCTCTTTCAGGCTGGGTCCTCCTTGGAACCCCTCGAATAACTGAGTCCCTCTGGCATGAAGGAGGTGATACGAATGCATTGATAGCCTAGTATCTGTCAGCTGGGAGCCACAACATAGTGAGAGCCCTTATTAATCATCTGGAGATTAGCTGAGGGGTGGGAGAAGCCAGGCATGAGGCTTTCCAGGGCTGCTCAGCCTGCACAGGAGTCCTTTCCTGGGTTGGACAGAGGTGCTGCCATCTGAAAGCTCAGATAGAGCAGTTGGAAAATTAACTGACCTGGTACAAGATCTATTTACATATATCAAAAGATCCTGGGTAATAACATCTCATGTTTGTGCAGCATGCCACATTTGTCAAAGGGCTTTCTCATTTACTGTCTTACTTGGTCCTCAAACTAAGAGGCCTTTGGGCAGCTATTGATGTTTAATTTTGGACGTGGTAACAGCTATGGGTATAGTACTGGGCTTGGAATCAGGCTGTGCAACCCACAGCAGGTCACTTAGCTGCTCTGGATTGGCTTTCTTCCTCTATGAAGGTCAGCGCTTGGACTAGACCATTTTCCCAGTGGCAGCTCTGCTGACATTTTGGTCAACATCATTTTTGTGGGGCTGTGTTGTTCCCTGCACCCGGATGCTAAGCGAGCATCCCTGGTCTCAGCCCACTAGATGGCAGTGGGGCTCCCTTCTTCAGAATGTCTCCAGGCATGGCAAATGTCCCCAGCAGAGCATGCTGCTGGGCTGGCGCATGGCAGGATGATGCACTCAATGAGTTGGATTTTAAGTTTTCAGGTACTTTACATGTCTGCACAGGGAGACTACATCAACAATTACCCAGCAGTCAATGGGTCATCACTGACCCTCTCTATAATTCCAACTGAGATCATGAAGCACCGACTGAGTTTCTGAGCTTAGCACCCTGCATGGCACAAGTTGTTTAGCACTCAGCTACAAACTAAAAGGTTGGCAGTTCAAACCTATCCAGAGGCCTCTTAAACAAAATCCTGGTGGTCTGCTTCAGAAGAGTTGGAGCCATGAACACCCCATGGAGTGAAGAGATATAAACATGAATGTGGATGTGACTCTAGGTATAGCTACAACCGGTAACCATGGAATCAACTACAGCATGGAATCAACTTCAACTCCTGGCCTCCTTGTGTGTCCAAGAAGAACTGTGCTCCCCAGGGTCTTGAAAGGCTGCTTGGTCTGAAGTAGATTTGCAGGCCCTTCTTTCTACGTGCCGCTGGGTGGCCTCAACCTTCCAAGCATGCTATTAAAAGCCAATCCGTCACCTGTGTGCATCACTGAAGACACACGGACACAGGGAGCAATGCCCTGGCTGGGGCACTGGAACAGCGCTGGCATGCAGTGAGTGCTGCCCAGTTAGCGAACAGGTCTTCCCTTGGTACTTTCTCAGGTCTGTGTGAAGCTTTCTAAGCATCCAGAGTTCTCGGCCTGATTCTGCTGCCAACTTGCAGTGTGACTTCGAGCTAGTCTCTTGCCCTCTCTGGGCTTGATAACAAAAGCAGGGCAGGCCAGACACAAATATCGTGTGGCTAGCAGGGGAAAGCAGTTGAGGACACAATTGCAGATGGAGTTCATCCTTTGGACTCATCGCCCCTCCTCCCTAACACACACCCCCCCCCCCCCACTACACACACACACCTTTTCAACTGCACCAGATGGGTTTTAACTTTCCGGCACCAGAAAAGCAGACCTTGAGTTTTTTCCTTTATGGAATGTAGGCCACCCCTGCTTATGTGTCACATTCAGTCCTCGTTCTTCTCCCTACTCTTGTCCCTCCTCCAGTCTTCAACAAGTGACTGCAGGGAGGTTTCCCAGCAGGGCTGTGCTCAAAGATTCATAATGCTGGGTTTTCCTTTAGTTCTCCACAGTCTGGGGCTTGGAACAATCCAGGCATTACCTTATCAACTGCTCATTTTAGGTGGGAAGGACGGGGGCACTGGAAACACCGTATGGGCTCAATCCTTCTCCGCACGCATGTGAGGGGTTTCCAGGAGTTCGAATTTCAACTTAAGTGATTTATTTTTTGTTGTTTAATCGCATGCCTGTCATCTGCTGGACATTTCTTCTACAGTGTTTTGTTGTTGTTAACCCCATTTCTAAGATCAGAGATAGAAGGGTCAGGCACAATAGGCAGTTAAATTGACTCAATCTGGGGTGTGAACCTGCTTCTGTCTGGTTCCTCATAGCCCTCAGTCATTTTAATGGAGGTGTTGTGAAGGGTGTGGGTTCAGCAGCCACACACTGCCTCATCTCGCCTCCTCGTTGATAGGCTGTGTAGCCTTACATGAGTTGTTTAATCTCCTACCAAGCTTGTGAGAGCACTACTTTTATTAGCTTCATTTTACCAAGGCTGTGAGAGGTCAGGGGAGCGAAGGCTTACAGATTGCCTGGCATATAATATGCTAATGATAGTCAAGATATATAACTAAGCATGTCTCTGTTCTAGGTTCTGTCAGTACCTGGTGTGGCCACAAAGGAGAAACCTGGTTTCCTGCTATTTTGAGCATCTAGTGTGAATGGCAGGAGCTAAGTCACATGCTAATGAACCCTTGTGGTGTATTGGTTAAGCACCCTGGGGCCCGGCTATCAAAAGATATAGTGTCCAGGGTCTTAAAGACTGGAAGATAAACAAGGGGCCATCTAGCTAAGAAACAACAAAGCCCACATGGAAAAAGCACACCAGCCTACCCCAACATGATCGCTGAAGACAAAGCGGGTGCATAAGCAAATGTGGGCATGTTTTCTTGATGTGCACTCACCCTTTACATAAAACTCTCTCTTATACATACGCGTTTCTGTGGATTTGTTTCGCTAAGGCACCCAGACTAACATAAGCAGCATGGAACGCATTTAAGAAGCCTAGACAAGGGCAGGGCAGGATATTTGGAGGGACTGGATCCAGAATTAGAGAGGAAGGGGTGCTGGAGGTGAAACGGGCTGCTAGCTCCCTGTCCCAAGGAGGACAATGAGACTGCTGGCTCCCATGAAGATTTACAGTCTTGAAAACTCCATATAGGGTCACTGTGGTTGGAATCCACTGGACGGCAGTGGCCTTTTGGGATTGAAGGTGGAAGCCACCAATGACTTCCTGCCATTGAGCCAAGGAGCCTCCGGAGAGTGTGTGAACTTCTGGAATACAGCGAACAACCTCTGCACATCTGCTTTTCGTGCTGCCCAAGTCATGCATTGACATTTTTCCAAAAGTGAACCATCACAGCTGCTCTCTCAGGAAGCTGAGGGCTGAGCCCGCTGGTTCCACTCCGTCAGCATTTCTGGTCCGGGTACCTGCCCTCTGCCCCGGCACAGGCAATGGGCTTTTGGAAGCAGTGCTCCCTGGGTAGTGGGTGTGATTTGGCTCCTCTGGCCTAACATGATGAATGCTGAGAGGGGGTGGATACTAGGGGGTTAAGCTCCCTGACCTTTCCCTAGCCCAGGGGAAAACTTACTATTTAAAGTAAGTTTTAGACAGAATCTTTAGAAAGATAAATTGTTTACTTAATGTACACAATTACTCCCCAACACATCTGTTTTGTGTCTGCTCAACTCAACCTCATAGGCTATGGATGACCTTGAGCAAGTTTTTAAAGTCACAATGGGTTTCTACCAGGATTGAGAGTTCAGCTCTCTCAACTCTCCAACTGGTTATTAGCACCATAGTCTCATTTCTATTTATGGATTTACTTTGTTTGAGGGAAAAAAGACTCCCAATTCAACTATATTTTATTAGGAACTCCTTTGCTATGTTTTACACAAGAAAAAGGCACAAACCGCTGTTCTGGATGAAGGAGGGCATCCGCATGAGGCCCCAATGGTGTCGGAAGGACCCACAGCCACAGTTACTTAAATAAAATGACACCCATTCTGTCCTGCTGACTCTGACTCATAGTGACTCTGTGTAGGGATCCTGAAGTTGCTACCTTTACAGGAAGCAATAACCTCATCTTTCTCCTGTGGAATGACTAGTGGCTTTGAACCAGCGACCTTGCTGTTAATAGTCCAACACTATCCAGCATCACCACCCGAGCTCCTGAAAGCTTAAATGAGACATGGAAAACAAACACCTTTGTCACAAAACTGTCCCTGAAGACGGATCAATTCATGGAGTTGCGGGAGGGCCTGTGAGAGCATGAGCGGGACCTTCATTGGGATGTGCACATGACCGTATATCGCTGAGTCTGGCCCGGGGAGTGGACGCAAGCACACTGCCTGATGGACAAGCTTTCTACTGCCAGTCAGCAGTAGGAAAGAACTCAATGGTGGCTGAATGTGTGGCCCCTCAAAATGGATTCAGGGTCTCCACATAGACTCTCACTGTGAGCCACAGCCTATTGCTCAAAATTTAAGCTCAAATATGACTTAAATGCCTAACATTCTGTTTCCTTAAACTAGAGTACTGCCAGGATCAACTAGAGGCCTGGATGACCTATCAGGTCTGAACAACGATCTCAAATCACTTCACATGATCCATTCCACCAGTCATGTCACCAGTCACGCCTCCTCACTTACCCATTCCAGAGACTGTGCCTGTATAACCTATCGACTAACACATTCCCACATGTCGTGCTTATGAAACCAACCATCATGCTGGAATAAGGACCAATCACGATGTAAGGGGCAGGGTCAATGGGAAAGCAGGATAGGGGCTGAGGGGAGCCAAGAGGGTCCCGTCACTCAATCCCTAAACCTGATCTAATGTCACTAGACTGGGGTCTTCCTCACATCTCAAGGGCACCCGATTCATGATTGAAGTGAATTGTGTTTATTCAATCTTTGTTCTGCTTACCGTCCTGCTATGCTGCCTCCTCTTCTTGCTTTATGTTGTGGTGACAAATGGCTTGAGAGGGATTTGACATAGGGAGAAAGCCCACCCACATCAACTGTCACCAGAAGCAGACACTAAGTTCATTTCTCTCACCTCACAGAACTATGCACACCAGACACTGGTAGAGCTGCCCGGAAGGGGAACCCTTAGTGCAGTGGTTCTCACCCTGTGGGTTGCGACCCCTTTGGGAGTCATATGACCCTTTCACAGGGCTCGTCCAATTCATAACTGTAGCAAAATTACAGTGATGAAGTAGCAAGAAAATCATTTAATGGTCGGGGGGTCACCACAACAAAAGGACCTGTATTAGGAAGGTTGAGAACCACTGCCTGAGTGTGCTTAGGACTTTGCTGCCCTCAGGGTCACCAGACATTCCTGAAGGCAGAGTCACTGCAGGAAGCCCTTCTGGGAAATGCCCTGAAGCCAGGTCTCAACCAACTCCATCCACCCTCACCCTCCTAGATCCTAATCATAGGCTGCATGGAAATGCTCCCTGCCACTTCAAAGACTGTAAGTCCATGGGAGCAGAAAGCCTTCTCTTTCTCCCTTGGAGTGGTGGCTGGTGAGTTCAAACTGCTCACCTTCTGGGTAACATAACCCACAGACCAGCTCCCCCTGAGCTCAGTTTGGTTTGCCACACAGCACACATTGTTGGGAACCTTCTGAAGTAGCTGTGCCATGTGCAGGTTGGGGGATTTCGCACAAGATGCAGAATTCCACCCTCTCTTGGAAAAAATAATTTTTGCAATAGCCTTGTATTCTCTTCTGGATCTGAGTAGCAGCTACTCTCATGCAGTGCTAGCACATACATGCTAGGTCTTACGCCGAGTCTGCTCCATGCTTTCCTGTGTCCTATGTGGCGCTGTAGGCACCCAAGGCATGGACTCTGCAGCCTGGGTTCAAATCTCTCCTTTCCACTTCCTCACTGTGTGGTCATAGGCTCATGACTTTATCATCCTGTGCCACTGATTTTTCATCTGTAAAATGAGGCAAGAATAGAGTCCACATATAGGCTTGTTAAGTGAAATAATTGAATTATTATATACAAAAAGCTTAGAACATTGCTCGGCATCTTGCAAATACTGTTAGGTAGCTTAGCATAGGGACTGGGTCATCCATTACATATGCTCAGGTTCAAACTTCCGGCCAGGAAGGGGTGGTACACCTAGGTGGGTGTTACACCTGGATTGGCCCATCTGGGCCAGGTGAATTCAATCTAGCCAATGGGGTTGACCAGGACCATCAACCATGCCTCCCTATGGAGGAATTGAAAAGGCAGGATCTTGACCTCTCCGATGTCTCCCTTCACCCACTTTTCTGTTGTCCGTCCCCCAGGGAGGAGGTCACATGTAGATACTTGTAATCGGTTTCCTCTTTCCAATCCACCCTCCCTCTACCCTCCCACTATCACCACTCACAAATTATCAAGGTTTCTTGAGGGATGGGGGAGCGGGGAGGAAGGGGTAAAAATGAGGACTTGATTGATGCCAGGGGCTTAAGTGGAGGCAAATGTTTTGAGAATAATGAGGGCAGTGAGTGTACAATGTGCTTTACACAATTGATGTATGTATGGATTGTGATAAGAATTGTATGAGCCCCTAATAAAACGATTTTTTTAAAAAAAAGGCAGGATCCTGGAGCCCACGTAGTGACTTTCTCTCCAGCAGCTTCTAGGCAAGCTGTGCAGGGGTGAGGGGCCCTGAGGTGCCTGTGTAAACCTGAAACTTCTTCTCTCAAAAAACTCCCTTGGATCACAATCCAAGCTGCGGAGTGAATTCTTTCTCACGCGAAGCCAAGGACTGAGGTATATTTCTCCCACGAGAGATCTAACAATAGTATCTCTTATTATATCATTAGGAGCCCTGGTGGTGTAGTGGACTATGCATTAACCTGCTAATCGCAAGGTCAGGGGTTTGAACTGACTAGCCCGTCCGTGGGAGAAATATGAGGTTGTCTATTTCTGTAAGGCAATGGTTCTCAACCTTAGGAATGCCGCCACCCTTTAATACAGTTCATGTTGTGGTCACCTGCAACCATAAAATTACTTTCATTGCTACTTTATAACTGTAATTTTGCTATCGTTATGAATTGGATGACCCCTGTTAAAGGGTTATTTGATCCCCAAAGGGGTCGCGACCCACAGGTTGCGACCCCTGCTGTAAGGATTTAAAGCCTCAAAACCCCAAAGGGGCAGATCTTTGTCCTATTGGGAGTCAATAAAATGGTAGTTAGGTTTTTTTCTGCATCAGTATCAGATTCTGGTGGCAATCTCAGTCATCCTGCATTGTGGTCTGGTTTGAACTCCGGAAATGACTGCCCTGGTTTGAGGTGAGGGCCACGGTGCTTCAGTGGTAGACCTCTCATCGACTTTCACCGGGAAGACCCGGGTTTGATTTGCAGCCAATGTGCCCCAGACTGTCAGTGAAGGTTTGTGTGTTGCTATGACACTGAGCAGGCTTCAGTGGTGTTTCCAGACTGAAACAGAATAATGAAGAAAGACCTGATCATCCCCATCCACACATTGACCTATGGCCCACCACTGTTGGCTTCCTCTCCCAGTCCTGGTGGTAGCACAGATAGGCACAGTTTGCTCCACTGCCCATGAGGTGCCCATGAGAGGCTGACGCGACAACCACAGTCAAGATCAACAGCTTAAACTCCATTCTGGGTCTATGAAAACAAGAACAACCTTCTGAATTGAGGTCGCATTGCTATTTGGGACTGGGAGGATGCCTTTGTGATATGGATTGCACTCTGGATCCCAAGGGGGACTTTTAAACACAGCCACATAGCAGCTCCGGAAATTGCCATAGTGAGAAGGCAGGTTTAAAAAAAAAAAAAAAAGCTTTTACTGGCTTGCTCAAAGGAGGCTGCGGGTAGATTGGGGGGTGGAAAACTCCTCTGGAAATGGAAAATTTTTTTATCCTTACATATGCATCATTTCTTCTGGTCCTGAAAGAAAACACAAAGCAGACGAGAGGAGGAAACGGAGACTGGCAGTCATCTTGTTGGTATTCCCACAGCACCCCCTCCTTAAGCGCTTGCTGCCATCTCATCCAACTCCACTCAGTGTATTTTCACCCGGCAATGATGCAGAAATGTCTGCGTACTCCAGTTTTATTGTAGTCGGGCAGCGTTTATGGCTTTGACGTTCAACTGAGCATGGCAGGACGTCTAGAAGCAATTATAACCAGCACCTGCTCTGTCTGTGCGATGGGCAGGCAGTGACGGATTCCCAGCCTCCGGAACACTAGTGTTCCCTCCCAGCTCAGGATAATGACGGTGACACTCGGCCCCCTTGTTGTCTGGGGAGCTCAAGGAGCTCTCCTCTGAAACCTCAACTTATGGGCATTTCTTTGAGTGAAGACATCAAATTAGTGACTCGAAAGGAAGGCGTAGGAGATGATTATTGGCCACAAGACAAGCCTCAACCGCCTCCAGAGAGCATGTCTCCTAAGTGCAAAGTGTGGAGAGGGAGGAAACAATTGATCACAAATGGAATAGACTCTGAGTCTCACCACACAATGTGTGTATGTGGTCACTGAGGCGGCAACATTATGACTGGGGGACGGATACGGTTTGTGCAGCCGTGATTGCCATCCAGAATGTGGCATGCTATTGTGAAAAATGATTTTTTATTCTGAGCAAATCTCTGCTTCCACTTGCTTTAATGCTTCGCCGGAGAGCAGGGGACTCTGGGAGGGGTGGGGGGCGCACAGGGCTGGGCTGACCTCAGGAACTCATGTGTAAAGGGCTTTTTCTCACTTGGAAGCAGGCTGTTCTTTCTGGTAAAGCTTGTTTGTGAACCTTGCCACATCTGCGTCCGAAGAGGGAACTGAAGGTGACAAATGCCACGAGGAGCCCCGGGCACATCTTGTTTCATTTGAATCCCAGTTTTACCTTTCCTCCTTTCTGGGTTCTGAAGCATCAGATGGGTGCCAAACGCTTCCACGGACAACTAAAGCTGAACAAGGTGGAGGCAGATGAAGAGCAACGGGAGGTTGGTGTTTGGGAGACTGAATACTTGGGCTTCCTAGGCCAGTCCAGTTGGTGGTTAGAGCCCTGTTTCAGATTCCACTGTAATCTCCTAGTGTCCAAGGACCAAGTGGCTCCTAAGTCCAGAATTTCTGTTACATGTGTCACCAAGGAGGAGTTGGGCTAAAATGCATTGAAGAATAAAGCAGGAGCTTGGCTTATGAATCCACTCTCTGATTCTGAAATTTCAAAGGCTCCGTGCACAGACATTTCAACACTGAAAGCACAGCAGGGAAAACCAAAGACTTGGGCTTCCTCCTTGTCCCTCTTTTCGGGCTTTTACGGTTTTCCAAGGCGCCTCCCTGAGCCGAGTGTTGTATAGGTCAGGTTTAAAGATGTCCTAGTTCCGAGGGACTTGCTGTTCTGCTTTCTTTTTCAGGGAGACCTGGTTTCTTGTCTTGTGGCCAAACACAGAGCACAGATGTCTGTGGGCCTCCTCCCTTTCCCCTGACCTTTGCTCTCTTCTCTGGATACACTACTGACCTGTTCTCCCTTACAAGATCTGAACTGCTCACAAACTTCGATGAATTCTCATCCTAGCAAGAAGCATCTGAGCATCTTATTAGAGCCTGTATGAGTTCTGTTCTGGATGCCTATTTGTGCAACTTCAGGGTCTGGCATGGAAACATTCCATGTCCACAGACCTGCACAGATAATATAAACTCCAACAGTAGTTTAAGGTTTAAGGTGGTAACAGGGAACGCTGGGGCCTGTGGCTCCTGGTGAACCTCACAGGCTGTCTAAAGGGGCTACTTCCATCTCAATGTAACCATACAGGAATGTAGACCTGTTAGGTAGCAAGACAAGGGGTTGTTCCTCTCCATGCTTAGGGGGCCCCCTACAGGAGGTTGGAAGCCAATGCAGGCTAAAGGGCATGCACCAATTCAAGGCCAAGCCAGGAGAGCTTAATTGACGCCTCACAGCTGAAAGCCCTTAAAAGGCTGGAACCTTCCCTTCAGCTGCTTCTCTGCCTTCCACTCAGCAGGGCTGGGTGTGCAGTGTCATGAGGGTGCCCGTGTTCAGTTTACTGTAACGCCGGAACCTTCTTCTCTCCTGTATATAAACCCACTCGGATCACCAACCAGGCTTTGGTGTGAATTTCTTTCTAGTGTGTAGCCAAGGACCGAGACATTTCCCACCCGAGAAACCTACAGACCCAGACTTACAATAAACCCATATGTGTGTGTGTGTGTGTGTGTGTGTGTGTGATACACACACACACACACACACACACACACACACATATATGGCAAGAGGTGAACAGGTCTAGCCAGCAATGGTGAAGAGGGCCCTGGGATTGAGATTGAGAATGATTCTGAAGTAGAATCCATAACCCTTAGAAATGTATTGGCCTGCTATACCAATCCAATTACCCTCAACCTTCTTCAAAGAATTGGAAAAACTGACCACCAACTTCATATGGAGAGGGAAGAAACCCAGAATTAGCAGAGAACTCCTCAAGAAGAAGGACACAATTGGAGGACTCGCCCTACCTGATTTCAATGCCTACTACACAGCTACAGTGGTCAAAACAGCATGGTACTGGCACAATGATAGACACTCAGACCAGTGGAAAAGAATAGAAAGCCCAGGAGTAAAATCATCAGCATATAGACAACTGATCTTCGACAAGGGTCCCAAAAATGTCAAGTGGGAAGCAGATGCCTCTTTAATAAGTGGTGCTGGAAACAATGGATATCCACATGTAGAAAGTTGAAATAAGACGTCTACCTCACCCCATGCACAAGAATACACTCAAGGTGGATCACAGATCTAGAAGTCAAACCCCAAACCATCAGGACCATTAAGGAGGGAATCGGGACTAATCTCAGAGTACTGGCCCAGGGAGCACATAGGCTCACTGCAACAGGGAAGGGGACACACACAGGTGAATTGGAAATCGACAAATGGGATCTAATAAGAATAAAATGCATGTGCACCTCGAAAGACTTTGCCAAGAGGGTGACAAGGCAACCCACAGACTGGGAGAAGATTTTTAGTAATGACACATCAGACAAAGGGCTCATTACTAAAATCTACAACACCATCGTGACCTGCAAAAAGAGGAAAACAGTTAACCCCCTAAGGAAGTGGGCAAAAGAAATGAGAAGAACTTTCACTAGAGAGGAGATCAATATGGCCAATAAACATATGAGAAAGTGCTCGAAGTCCCTTGCCATAGGAGAAATGCAAATCAAAACAACCATGAGATACCACCTAACACCCCTGAGGCTAGCCCAGATCAGTAAATCAGAGAGCAACAAGTGTTGGAGGGGCTGTGGTGAAGTAGGAACCCTCCTCCACTGCTGGTGGTCGTGTACATTTGTACAGCCACTGTGGAAAGCAATCTGGCGATACCTAAAGAAAATGGAAATTGATCTACCTCATGACCCAGCCATCCCTCTACTGGGCATATACCCGGTTGAAGCAGCAAATAAAACACGACCAGTCATATGCGCTCCAATGTTTATTGCGGCACAATTCACAATGGCAAAGACTTTGAAACAGCCTAAGTTTCCATCGACAGACGAGTGGATTAGCAAACTTTGGCACATACACACAATGGAGTATTATGCAGCACTGAAAAGCACCGATGAGCACATGAAACACGTTATTTCATGGGAAGAGCTGGAAGGAATTATGTTAAGCGAGGTAAGCCAGACCCAAAGGGACAGGTACAACATGAGTCCCCTGAGGTAAGTACAATCAGCATGACAGAAATAGAAGAATAAACATCCATCCCACAATAAACGGGAGGAAGCATAGATAGTTGGAGGGAGGACAGGCCACACCTAGGGAGGTACATAAGAGTCCAGCATAAAGAAGGGGTAGTGGGGTAGGGAGAGGGAGAACCGGGAGGGGGAGAATCCGAATGGATGGTATGGGGGGGGCAGGGTACTAACCCACCCGGGGGAGAGTATCGGTTATGTCCCCACAGATTTGGAACATGCATACGGACCCCAACACGACACACCAAACAAGGAGGACAACGCAAAGTACAGAGGTCTACACAAAGAGGCTGGACGACAAGCCGGCCCAAACCAGAATTAGGCCGACCCCCACACTCGAAGGGAATACCACAGAAAACAAAAATAGATTGTCTGGAGTGGGAAAGGAACTGACCCACCACACCACATCCAGAAGGAAGCTGAAACAAAAGAAGGAGAAAGGACATAGTGGAGTACACCTGGGTCCACCAAGCCCAAAGTCGATAGACCAGCTAGAAGAGCCCATCATACAGAGAGGACCATTCAGCTGACCACACTACGAGATATGACATCCTGCACCAACACATGGCCCTACACGGGACAGCACCTGAGACACAATGGGGGATGGGCAACTGAGCTGACCCCGCCACACTGAGGCAAACACTGGGGACATGCAATGGAGCAGCGGAGGAAGCAGAGCAAAGGGAACCCGAGGGAGTAGAAAGGATGGTCTTCTGGGCCAGGACGTGGCGCCTCACAAGCTACACCTAGAAAACACTCCTAAAGGCCAATGAAAGGACCTTGAACTACTAGCAATTTTTTCTTTTAATATTTGCTATCTTTTTGTTTAGTCTTTTAAAATTTGTTTTGTTTTTTTACCCAGTAAATTTTGTATGTTAGTGGCTTTTCTGCTTATCAGCGTGTCGATGTTGCTTCTGTCAAAGCCATGTTCTTATGGGCCACTTGGGCGCAGTCAAAGTCATATCCATTTGTATGCACGTATTACTATGTCAGCAGGTCCACCTAGACAAGATAGGCTGGACAAATAATGAGAGAAGAAAACAACAGGACCAACGGTCCTGGAGGGACATGAGAGCGTGGGAGGTAGGGGAAGGGAGGAGGTGTCGCCCAACACAGGGACAAGGGAACAGCGAATGGTTCAAAACCAGAGGAGGGAGGGGAGGGGAGGACTGGAAGGGAGTGACCAAGAGCAAGGTAACTGAGAGGAACTACTGAATCCAGAATGAAGGCTAAACATGGTAATGGGTCGGGAGGAAAGCGAAAGGAAATAGAGGAAAGGAGTAGGAGGCAAAGTGCATACAGAGAAGCCTAAATACAGACATGTACATATGTAAACATATTTATGATTATGGGGGCAATAGATTTATATGCATATATTTATAGGTTCAGTAGTAGGGTAGCAGATGGACATTGGGCCTCCTCATGCATAATCCCCCAATACAATAGCACCTCGCCCTGCTAAGCAGCCATTGCAGGATACCCATCTTCCCGACATGATCACTGAAGACAGCCGTGTGTGTAAGCAAATGTGGTGAAGAAAGCTGATGGTGCCCGGCTTATCAAAAAAAGATATAGCGTCTGGGGTCTTAAAGGCTTGAAGGCAAATAAGCGGCCATCTAGCTCAGAAGCAACAAAGCCCACAGAGAAGAAGCACACGGCCTAAGCGAATACAAAGTGTTGAATGGACCATGTAGCAGATACAAAGGAACAAAAACAATCATTGTGTGATCACCTCCCTCACATAATGGCTGAAGACGAAAGTGTGCATAAGCAAGTGTGGTGAAGAAGGCGGATGGTGCCCGGCTACTGAGAGATATAGCGTCTGGGGACTTAAAGGCTTGAATGCAAACAAGCGGCCATCTAGCCCAGAAGCAACCGAGCCCACACGGAAGCAGCACACCAACATAGGTGATCATGAAGGACAGAGGAGACCAGGTCTCCAACATCAAAGGTGGGGTGGTGGTGAGAATCACATCACCGTGAAAGAGGGGGAGTGCATGATGGGGACCCAACGCCCACCTGTAGACAGCTGGACACCCCTTCCAGAGGGGTAGTGAGGAGGAGATGGGCCACTCAGGGTTCAGTGTAGCAACAATGAAACTCAAAACCTTCCTCTAGTTCCTGAACGCTTCCTCCCCTCCCAATCATCATGACCCCAATCCTACCTTGCCTTGCGGACCTGGTTATACCAGAGGATGTACAGCGGTGCAGTGGGGATCTGGAGGCACAGGGAATCTAGGACAGACGAACCCCTCAACACCAGCTGTGGGAGTGGCGACACCAGGAGGGAAGGGCATGTAGAAAGGGAGAACCGATCTCAGAGATCTATGTGTTACCTCCTCTCTGGGAGATTGGCAAGGGGGAGGCGGGTGAGGGGAGACGCCGGGGAGTGTAAGATAAGATATAATAATTATTTATAAATTATCAAGGGACCAGGGGTGGGATCGGGGAGGGAGGGGGATGGGGGGAAAAAAAGGGAAACCGAGCTGATTCCAGGAACCCAAGTGGAAGGTGAATTATGAGAGTGATGAGTGCAACGAATGTATAAGGGTGCTTTGCTCAATTGATGTATGTACAGATTGTGATAAGAGCCTTATGAGCCCCAATAAAACGATTAAAATAAATAAATAAAGAATGAAAGAAAAAAAAAAGAAATGTATTGGCCTTAGGGGAGGGGCAAAGAGGGCTGGATTGAGAAAGTCTGTGGCATCCAGTTCTGACTTGACTTTTGGATCCAGAATCTTTCAGGAGTCATGGCCTTGCCCTCCAGCCAGAACTTCCAATAACCGTCTTCTCAGAGCCTTGTTAAATTCTCATAATACGTTACACCTGCCATCCTGTGAGCAGCTACCAAACCCAGGCACTTTTTTCTTTCTTTTTTTTTTTTTAACAGGAACAATAAAGTTTATTGAACCGTAGCTTAGTACAGGCGCTGGGGTTTCCCCACGGTGCTCTTAATGTACAAAGCACGGATATTCTGCCAATTCTTCTTCAGCAGCGAAACCAAAAAGTTGACAGCCAAGTGGATGTTGTACACGAGTTCATCATCTGTCATCTTCACATGGCCAACTGCCACTGCCAGACACAGCACCTTCTTCATCTGGAATTTGACGGTGGACTTCACCTCGTCGACCTTGGCCACCATGTTCTCATTGTGGGTCAGCAGGGAAGGGAATTTCCCGGCCTTGTTCAGGCCTGGGCCCAGAATTCGAGGAATCTGCTTGATCAGGGTCTCTGAGGCCAAAAAGGCATCATACTTCTTGGCCAGCTTTTTGACCAACTTCTTATTCTTGTTGAGCTTCTTGAGCGCCTCGATGTCCATGTGAGGGATCTCCACGGCCTTCGCTTGTCGCAGTGCTGCTGGTCCCCAAGGACACACACTGAGAACTTGGGGCGCGGGGTGGACTTAAGCCTGACGGTGCCAGAGAAGCGTTTGTCCTTCTGAGGGTCGTAGTTCTTCAGGCTGCTCTGCAGCTCCACCGTCTCCAAAAACTTACGGCGCTTGCGCTGGTTCCTGTGCAGGACTTCCCGCACCGCCTCGTAGAGGGTGTCGCGAGAGACTTTGGTACTCATGGTTCCTAGCGCTGCGGCAACCGGAAAAGAGACCCAGGCACCTTTTTCAAAGACAAGCTCGCTCTCTTTGAATTCCTGACCTCGCCGACCGTGTGAAACAAGGACCATTCCAGAATTACATAGAAGCAAGCATGGAAGCAAGGGCATCCACCACCCCGAATGCGTAGGGGTCAGGAACCAAGTGCTTTCTGTAGAACAGCCCCAGAAGGCAGACCTTTGGCTGGAAAACCTGTTAGGGAGCTAGCATAGGGACTGGCAGGCCCATTACACAAGCTCAGAGGTCTGAGCTACGGGCTCATGAAGTAGAGGCTCACTGCATGCTCAGAAGTTCAGGTTTCCAGCCAGCAGGGGGAGCTACGCCTGGGTGGGCGCTGTACCTGCATTGGCTCACCTAGGCCAGGTGAATTCAATTCAACAATACAGCCAATGAGGTCGAACTACGTCATCGACCACGCCTCCCTAACCGCTCATAAAACTCAAGAGGATCCCAAACCAGGCCTCGGCGTGAGCTGTTTCTGGGTGGAGCCGCGGACCGAGGCACACCTGCCCCAGGTGAGGTCCAACAGAAGCGGTGCTGTGTGACTGGAAGCTATGAGGTAAGCCGGCCCCAGGAGTGGGCCTTCCCATGCTGGTCTCACGGGTTGTGGGCCCCTCTGGGCTCCTTTCACCTCACCACCCTTGGGAGAATTGTTGGGTTGAGTTCACCTGGCCTAGGTGAGCCAATCCAAGTGGCGCCCCACCCAATACGGTGGAGGCCCCTGGGGACGCTTGTAGCGTATTGCCGCAGCCCCAGCCTTTTGTGTCGGTCTTTGCGCCATTTCTTGCTGGTGTCAGTCTTTGCGCCGTTTCCTGCTGGTGTCGGTCTTTGCGCCGTTTCTTGCTGGTGTCGGTCTTTGCGCCGTTTCTTGCTGGTGTCGGTCTTTGCGCCGTTTCTTGCTGGTGTCGGACTTTGGGCCGTTTCTTGCTGGTGTCGGTCTTTGCGCCGTTTCTTGCTGGTGTCGGTCTTTGCGCCGTTCCTTGCTGGTGTCTGTCTTTGCGCCGTTTCTTGCTGGTGTCGGTCTTTGCGCCGTTTCTTGCTGGTGTCGGTCTTTGCGCCGTTCCTTGCTGGTGTGCGGGACTTGATGTGCCTCTCTGTGCCTGCCTTCCCGGGCTGCATTTGGGAGGGGGCTGGGACGCTGCTGCCTGGAGGCTGGGAGGATTTTGACTCCCAAAGCCTTCTCGAGGCTCAGTGTAAAAGTTTATTTGGACTCGAAAACAGAATCAAAGACCCAATTAATTAAGTTTTAGAAGCAGGCTTTATTGCGAACTTGTGGCGGGTTCAGCAACACAGGGTATTGAGCTATTGAAGCCACACCAGGGAAAAAATCCTGGCGGCGTTTTTATGCCCACTGCTGGCAGGCACAGCTGGGGAGAATCATAGCTTGGGGGGGGGGGGGTTTGGATCTGCGCACACAGGTGCTTCCGAAGGGAGAAGGTCGTTAATCTTACCTATATATGTCAGGGACGCGTGGAGTGACCATATCTTCAGAAAACCTTCTGGCTTTGGGAGGAGCTGGTTCCAGGAATTTGGGGTTGAGCAGAGGAGGGGAGGTCAGTTAGGGGTCAGTCTTGAGAGCTAAAATGGAGTCTGTTGTGCCAAGACAGGACGTTTTAGACTGACCCTATAGGGAAAAGGGACAACATTAGTCCATTTCTGTAACTGCTTCCTGTGGGTAGTGGGCGAAGAGCAAGGGGAGGGGCTTTTCCAGGCAGAGTACTGGGAGTTGCGGCCTGGCACAGGGTGGAGAGGTTGTTGTTGCTGGTGGACTGCTATACGGGTGATTTCGCGGAGTCGACTTTGCAGGAGCTGAATGAGACAAGGAGCAATTAAGAGCAAAATTACTACTAAAATTATGGGTTCTAGTATGGGGGCTAGGAAGGAGTACAGAGAAGAGTTCCACCAGGAAGAGGATCCGTCTGTTCTGAATCTGTTGTTTTGCAGCTCACGGTTTAGCTTGTTGAGGGTCTGGACTCTAGTTTCCACAATTCCCAGCTTATTGATGTAATAACGGCATTCCTCCTGGAGGAATAAGCAGGTTCCTCCTTTTTCAGCAGTGATGAGGTCTAAAGTGCAACGGCTCTGCAAGGCAACTTGGGCAACAGAGGTTGTTTGTTTCTGCAGGGAGGCTAGAGATTTGGCAGGGGCATCGACTGCCAGCTGGAAGCATGTGGATAACTTGTCTGCTGTGGTGATAGAGGGTCTAAGGGTCCCGCCGCTGAGTCCTACTGCACCTGCTGCTGAGGCTAAGGAGATTCTCACTGCTATCGGAAGAAAAACTGCTCTTTTAGTTTGGCGACTGTATACCTGGATGTATTTGTCCTGGACCTCAGCCGGAGTGTATGTAGTGAGCTGCGGAACCAGAGTGACGGGCAGGCACAAAAGGGTAAGGTAGAACTGATGTTTAAATGCTTAGTGTATAGTTGCACCAAAAGAAAATTTTTTCTGGCGCTGTTAGTGGTTTGGAGGGGATTTGGGTGACATTACATGTCTGTGTCGATGGATTGGAGTAGCAAAAGGGCACTTGAGTGTTTTCTGGTTGGATGTACAGAGGAATATTGGGGATGGTTATGGGTTTTGTGGTCTTTACGTTGGATGAAAATGACAGGGCAGGACCTGGTACTGCTACCAGAGGAGGGCGTTCTAGGGCTGCACACATGCAGCAGGTGGAGAGGTTGCCTAGTCCAGCAAAGTGGCGATGGCCAGTCCCTGCTGTAGCAGGGTAAGCTGGGAGAAGGGAGACTCAGAAGGTTTAGAAATTTGCTTAGTGAGTTGAAGGTCTTGGATCTGAATATTACAGTGGATGGTGGATTGGACCTGGAGTAGCGACCTCCATACATAGAGTTTGGCGTCTGGAAATTTCTCTCGGCGAGTGGCGTACCACGCTCCTGGAACCAGAGGTGTCCAGCGGCTATCCCAGGGGTCTGGGATTGTGAGCGTGTATTTAGATTGATGGTAGTAGAATCATCCCTGGGGACAAAGGGAAAGGTAAAGTATCTGGCAGGAAGACCAAGGACACCCTACATTTTTCTGTATTCACCTTTTTGCACATTGGGTAGTTGCCTTCTGGTCATACAGGTAGCAAATGATGGGATCAGCTTTTCCTTGATGCCGCTTAAAGTCAGTGAAATTTAAGTATATGGGTGTTCTGCACCCTGTGGGTGGGCAGTCAGCGGTGGCCAGCAAATAATCATAACGCTTAGTGCGGGCGTAATTGGTATAGTTTTCAGTCAAATAAAATCGCCAGCAAAAGGGGAAATTATATTAGGTTTAGCTGGCTGGCTTGGTGAGGCGAGTGAGGCGGAGAGACATAGGACCAGTAGACTGAGCCAGACCACTGGGAGCCATGGTCAGAGTTCACTGCTGCCTTGACTCGGGACAAATGTACCCAGGAATCTATTCCAAGACCCTTGACTGCCAAGGGAGTGGTGAGCACTACGGTGTAAGGGCCTTCCCACTGGGGTGCTAAGGGTCTGGGTGCTAGGGATTTAATTAACACAGCTTTTCCAGGATGCACTGGTTTTTGGTGATCAGCAGAGGTCGGAGATGGTTCAGGGATGGGGGAGTTTTCGTGTTGTCTAAGAAGGTTGTGGAGCAAGGACAAGTATGGAAGGTACGAAGCTAGCAGAGGGCAATCAGTTGCAGGAAGAGGCGAGAAAAGAAAAGGTTGTCCGTAGAGTATTTCGATCATGGATGGGGAGGATCTGCGCACATAGGTGCTTCAGAGGGGTCGTTAATCTTATCTATATGTGAGGGAGGGTTGGAGTGACCATATATTCAGAAAACATTCTGGCTTTGGGACGAGCTGGTTCCAGGAATTTGGGGTAGAGCAGGGGAGGGGAGGTGGGTTAGGGGTCAGTCTTGAGAGCTAAGATGGAGGTGCAGGCCTCAAAATGGAGTCTGTTGCACCAAGACTGGGACACAGTGGTGTGCTGCGGCTCCGCCAAGCAAGATGGCTGGGAGCGCCCACATCTACCCTGTTGGTTTGTAATTGTAATTGTAATTTTGATACTTTGATGAATCATAATGTATATATCTGATATTCAGGATATATTTTCATTGTGACAAATTAAACATAATTAAAGCAGTGATTAATCACAAAAATATGTAATTGTATATTGCTAAATATTTTTTCTAATGACAAATAAATGAATTTTTGTCTTGAAGTATGGTATATCATGGGTGCCAAAAGTAAAATAAAATGCTACATTTTGCAAAAGTATGCACAAAAGGCCAACATCAATGTGATGCTTGCGATAGCTTTTTTCTCACCAGATCAGAAGCATGTATTTTCCCATGGTCTTAGACAACCCCTGTCAAAGTGTTGTTCAACACTGAAAGGGGTGGTGACTCACAGGTTGAGAACCACTGGGTTAGACCGTTTTTATTTGAAAATTCTATACATATGAGCAACACAACTTACAAGATGTAACTACATCATGTCATACATTAATCATTTTCCTTAATTACATATATATACAAATTCATTAAAACAGTCGTTCTATTTTTAAAGTCGGGCCAAAACAAAGAGAAAGCTGATCATACTTCCAAACAAAGGTACACTAACATCAAATGCCTAATTTATTACTTAACTCTTATCTATAAAAATGGATCAATTAACCTAACAGTGGTGACAGAGAGAAAGTTGCTGACTGACTGGAAAAGTCCTTCCTGTTTACAAATATATATGTATCATAAAATGAAAATGGTGATTATTAATTACACTTTTTAAGATAACACTTTAAAAATAATAAAAATTTTAAAAATAACACTTTTAATCAGGGATTTGAAACCGTCTTCACAGTTCAGTTATAACCAAGGAAGCAAAACTGAAACAGACTGGAAAGAATTACTGTCTATGCTCTTTTGGAAAGTTAATCTGCCTCTTAGAAAACAAGGGCAGCCCAATCAACGCCTAGCCGCCACATCTCTTAGCCTGCAATCAGAAACAGCACTGCCATGCTCAAAGATGGCAGCTGCACCATTTTGAATGTGTATTAACCACCCATCCAATCTCCTAAATTAGGTTCCTAAAAGGACTCCCTAACCCTCTGCCAAATCCTATAATCCAGGGATAAAATCTACAAGATTTCCCATTCCGGTTTTCTTTCGACTTCATCCAAATTTTAAAATGTGGAGTCTCTTTTATTTTGCTTCTTCAGACATGATTGAATCGGATCAAAATCCTGATTTAAATTAATATAAACTTACAGCCATTGAGTCCATGCTGACTCACTTGGACCCTGTACAGGCAGAACTCCTGCCCCTGTGAGTTTCTGAGATTGTAACTGTAAAGGGAAGTAGATAGCCTCTTTAAATCTTCCTCTGAATCAAAAACAAACCAAATTCAGTGCTACCGCTCACAATGACCCTACTGGGCAGGGTAGAACTGCCCCTGTGGGTCACACCGCCACAAGTCGATTCTGATTCACAGTGAGCTTCCTAACTTTGCTCCATATGATTCTCAATCACTGTATTCTCTTTAAGTACACTGCCAGGCCTTTTCCTGCAAGTCACTTCCCACTGGTTTGATCCACCAATCTTTCCATTCTTAGCCTAGTTAGTAGTAGCTAAGTGGGTACATGTTTGTGCTGCACAGGGCCTCTACTATAACCAAACAGAGCTCTCAAAGAAGCACTTCGTATATCGGGTCGCTATGAACCAGAGCCACCTTAATGGCTGTGGGTCCAAGGATACATAGGTGTACAAGCACAGTTACACACATACACACACAGTGGGTAATTTTTAGATGGAAAAGAGAAACAATGAAAGTGAACTAAATCTACCCCCTGCAAAAATCTGAAGTTTCCTATAGGATTGTGATGTTGATCAAATTACCACACTCTAGAACCAATCGACTGTCAAGACCAAAATTTGATGCCCAAAAAAATCAAAACTGATAAAGCTTGTTTGGTCCCTTGGCTGCCAAAATGCTAATAATCTAGTATACATGAGCATGACTGAGAAATTCACATTTGCTTTTGTAATCAAGGACAGCGTCTAAATGCTTATCTTCTTCATGGATAGAGTACTTTTATGAAGACAAAAGTGGCAGCTGTTAATGAAGACTGAGTAAGAACACCTAAGAGGTTAACTCTAGGTCTCCTGGTTATTTCCTCAGTTGTACAAATCTGAGACCTTTCAATACATGCTATATGTGGAACCAGAAGATGTTATTACACATGGCATTCATTTCATATTCAACATTAGTTAAATGATTCAGGCACTACTCTGGATGCTGGGGATACTCTAGAAGGCAAACAAAGTCGCTATATTCATATACCTTATATGAAAGTGGAAGAAAGAAATCAGAAATTGTGATAAGAGCGGTAAGAGCCCCTAATAAAATGATTAAACAAGAAAAAAGAAAGCAATCTTAAATAACTCCAAGAGAGCAAGACCCGAGGAAAGGAAGCTAATTAAGTATCCTTTTCAGTTTGAATTAATTAATGTTAAAAAAAGATATCCAGAAAGACAGAGAGATGGAGTGACATTGTTTAAACTCCAGTCCAGAGCTTGAGCCAAGATCAGACTTCAGACACCAGTGTCTTTTATAATGCCTATTAATGCTTCCGCTGTGGCGTTTCACCTTTTACAGGACAGTCTGAATAACACAAAGAGGAACACAGGATAGACTACAAGGTTCATATGCCCACCACCCCACTCCCAATCGGTTTGGTTGATATTCATAGCAAGATGGATCTAAAATCTTTATGGATAAGTCTCCAAGAAACACAGGTCAGCGGTGTAAAGCAACAATAAATGAAAACTCCCATTTTCCCCACTTCTAAATAACACCCCTGCCAGTAGAACATCCCCATGAACAGGGATGTAAGGCAGAGTTGTTGATTTTGTGTATCACTTGTGCTTTAGAGAAGTAAATTCGGTTCAGGTTTAGATTTGCTCACACCTGCCTTGGGAAACTCGGTTAAGATTCTATTCTCCTATGCTAGCTACATTACACTCAAACACTTCTGCTTTTCCACTGAAACCTTACAATGCAGCTTTTGGAAGAAAAAAAACCCCCGATTCTGACTCTCTGGAGATGATTTTTTTAGGAATACTACTTCCAAACAGCCATTCAGTGCTTCAAAATAAGTACTCATCTAATTTAATTATGACGACTTCACCAGACAGTAACAGCCCAAGATGATGTTTACAAAGGCACTTGTCACTCCCTTTAGAAGTACCAATGTAGTTGGTGGGGGGGGGGGGGTGTGCGGGGAGTGGGTGTTTCATACTTTCGGTGTGTTTATAGTCTGCAACCAGTGATAAAGTGACACTTGAGATTATTTAAAGAGCAAAGCACTTCAAGTTTGGGACCTCCCGTAAATTATCCTACGTTCACTGGGTTGCCTCAGCCCCCAGGTACCTGGGACAGGTATTCCGAGTCGCCATGTGCTTGTGCTAGGAAGCACTCTAGGAAGGGGCCCCGGGATGCTATTTTACCCGCCGACGACAGGCTCCAACATTAGGAGCTACTCCAGCGGAGCTTGCAGCCACACCACAGCAGCTCGGAAATAAACGTGACCCGCCCAGCAGCCAGGCTTCGGCCAGCGGAGCGAGGTGCAGCCTTCCCAGTCGCTACCATTCACAAGCACTTGCGCTCTGGCCAGGCAACCTTTTGGACACGCATTCTTACCCCCTTGGGCAAAGTAGGGCGTTAGGGGCGAGGCCCCAGGGCTCCTCGGCGGCGCTGGGATTTAAAAACACGTCCGTGAAGCCCACCACAGGTTTCCCGCTCCTAAAACACACTTCTGCGTGAAGAGACACCTGAGTGGCAGGCGGGTCCGGGGCGCCCGCGTAGACGCGATGGCGCGAACGCCGCTCTCCGCTCAGGCGCCCTCAGGAGGCGCCCGAACGCGCCACCCGCCCGCCAGGGACATCCGGCCGCGCCTCAGCAAGGCGTCCTGTGGGCCGCTCGGCGCGCGTCTTCCGAGCCGGCAGGAAGCGCGGCACGGGCGCCGGAGCCGCCGGCCCGGACCTCCGGGAACTCGCCGCCGGCCAGCGCGGGGCCCAGGCGCCGCCGCGACCACCGCCCTTGGCCGCCCTCAGCCGCGCCGCATCCGGGTCCCGCGCCGCCGCTCTCACCTGCCCGGCGCCCCGCGCAGTGCGCTCCGGATCCGGTGAGCCGTCAGTAGCCCCAGCCGCTGCCCGCCCCGCTCGTCACCTCACGCCCGCCGGGCTTGGCACTCCGCCTGCCCGCCGCCGCCGCGCCGCCGTCGTCCCCGCCGTCGTCTTCGTCCCCGCCGCCGCACCGACTGTTGGAGCATGCGCGCCAGCGCCTCCCGTCGAGCTGTATGACTGGCGGGTCCCTGAAGGGCCCCGGGACCCCCAGACCCCCGCCTTCCATGCACGCAATAGGAAGAGGAGGGATTGGGCGTATACTTGTGACAAGATGGGCGGATCCTACATTTAGGATGGCAGTTTAACTTTGACCGGTCTGGATCTCCATATGAACCATATCAGTAGGGTGTGAACTCCACCTACAGGAACCAAGCTATTGGTTGCAAGCTTGAGGGAGAATTAATCCATTGTCTCCAGCAGCAGGGAGCAGAGCACGCCCATCCCAGTCAAGGAGTATTTGTAATTCCTGCATTTAACATTTGAATGCTTACTTTCTTGGAATGTTCGAGCTTGGAGTCTTAAAAACATATTGCCCAGCCCCTCACTTTACACAAAGAACAATAAAAGTAAGGTAAAAATATTTGCATAAGGCCTTCAGTCATCATCTCCAGGCTCTTAAAGGGGTAGGTTTGGCTGCTGGTCTCACATATCAAAGAGCCAGCAAAGCATCAGACATCCTGTCCTGCCCACAGATAGTGGCATGTTCAGTCCCTTTCACTGCCCTTCTTCTCCCAACTGCCTGCAGAGACCTGCACAAAAAAGGTCCAGCAACACACACAGCAATGGTGTGGCCAACAGTGGGAAGAGAAGGAAGGGAAGAAAGGTGGGGGGTGGGGGGGGCAGAGGTGACAGAAGAAGAATAAGCATCAGGTGTCAGGGGAAGCCAGCCCCTAACACATCATTATGAGTCCGGTGGGCGCAATTGTATAGCGATAATAAATAAATATTATAGTAAAATTACAGAGCATAAGAGAAATATTGAAATAAATGGAGTCAGACACAATTCATAGTAGCATACTCAGCTCAGCCCCGCTTGGTGGTCTACGTGGAAAGAGAGATATTTGATGCTAACCCAGGTTTTTATATTCTCTGGGGGCATGCAAGCCCCCTAATGACAGGTGAGGACCCATGTCACAGGAAGGGGATGTGCTATAGGTGATACAGTAATGAGAGGGGATGGTCTATGGAAATGCAATAGCAAGAGTAGAGATTGGGGGGTATACATGTGACAAGATGGGCTGATTCTAGTTTTAGGATGGCAGCCTAACCTTGGTCATCTTTGGATGGGTTTGACCTCTCTGGTGTCTCCTACAAGGAAACAGACAACTACTATCCTTATCAGAAGGGAGTGAATCCTACTTGTTGTGGGATAAGCAGTGGTGTCTGCTTGCACTAGATAGCTGATAACTCTTAGGGAGAATGACCCCTGATCTATTCCTGATGACCTCCAAGTGCATAGTCATTTGCAAGCAGCTGAGTTTGGAATATATTTGGGGTAGACAGCTTGGGAGAAATCCCTCTGTTTCCCACAATCAGGCACTTGGGGAGAGAAAGAAAATCTGCCATAAAAACAAACCAGCTTGGGGAGCTGATTAAGGCACTGTGATGTAATGAGGTAGATCAGGGAGGAGGTGTTGAAACCAAACCCAAACCACATCTACTGTCCTCACTAGTCTATTCTGACTCTCATAGGACAGAGTAGAGTTGCTCTGTGGGGTTTCCAAAAGGATATATCTTCAGGGGAACAGACAGTCTCATCTTCTTTGGAGCATCAGGTGGGTTTGAACTGCCAGTATTTGGGTTAGCAGGCCAATGCCTTCCTCACAGCACCACTGGGCTCCTTGAGGGTGTCAAAAGGGAGGTACAAAGACACAGATTCTTGGATTTTTCTTCAGGCAAGAGTGCACGATTAACGACAATTATTACTACTGGCAAACTCATACATAAAGAATGCTGTCTTTAGAAGCAACATCTGTACAGGTGGGATCAAATTTCCTAGCTTCTATTGGTTTGTCTACTGCTTCCCCATATCTGACATATAGTAGAAACCTGGTAAAAAATAATTTTTTTAATTGACCCAGAAAGGTAAAGAGGCTTGATCAAGGTCAGAGTCAGCTGGTATTCAAATTGCTAAGCCCTTTAATTTGGCTGAAATCCCTACTAGTCATTCCTCATGACCCCCTGAAATGACCTCACCATGCTCCTTGGATTCCCAAATATTTTTGTGCCAACCTTCCTCAGCTTAATAAGAACATAGAGGAACCATTCTCAGACTCAGGAGGCTGGTAGCACCTGGCAGAATTTCTGAGAAGAGTCAGGAAGCATTTTTGTAGAGGCTGTAGGCATGACACAGCCTGCCTGCTGATAGCTCTTCCTCCTTCCTCCCTAGGGAGCGTCAAATGAACTTAAAATTTGTGAGGATCCTGGACCAGGTTATTTTTAATCTTTCCTTCCCTACACCACTCCACATCTGGTTATCTTGACCAAACTTTTCCCAAGGTCTCAGCCTCAAATTCACTTTCCTGTGAAGCTTTCTACTCCTATAAAGAGTTACAGACTCTCCCAGCCCTCACCCCACTATCATGACTCCAGTTCTACCTTACAAATCCGGCTAGACCAAAGCATGTACACTGGTGTAGATAAGAGCTCTGGACACACAGAATTCAGGACAGATAAACCCCCTAGGAACAGTAATGGGAGTAGTGATACCATGAGGGTGGGGGAGAGGTGGGGTGTGAAAGGGGGAACTGACTGCAATGATCACTGTATAACCACGCCGCTCCCCAGGGGGTGACTGGGGGGCATGAACAACAAGAACTTGGGTGAATGGAGACAGCGGATTCTGTACAATATGAAAAATAATAATTAATAATTTATCAAGTGTTCATGAGGTAGGGAGGGTTGGGAGGGAGGGAAATAAAAGGAGTTGATACCAAGGGCTCACATACAAAGAAAATGATGATTGCAACATATGTACAAATGTGCTTGACAAAATTGATGTATGGATTGTTATAAGACCTGTAAGAGCCCCCAAATAAAATGATTTACAAAAATAGAGAGTTTCAGACTTGGAAACTCAGAGGTAGTTCTACCCTGTCCTGTGTAAGGTTGCTATGGGTCAGAATCAACTCTATAGCAATGCGTATGGTTTTGGGAGTCAACCTTGAGATTCTTACCTCAGTCTTGCAGGCAATTGCTGGCTTTCCTGAGGTTTCTGCAGTAGTTTACAAGTAATCTGAGGGATGGAATGATCTCTTGGTTCTCTCTACACCATCAAGTGAAATTTAAAATGACAATCGGTTGTAAGCGAAGGCATTCTTTTAAGAACCAATTTATCTGCTCAACTCATATTTTTAGCTATGCTGTTTAGGAGGGAGTAGTGTTATGGTGTAGTTTTATGTTAGGTAGCTAGAGCTGGGACCAGGGTGTCTACTGGGCAGGCTCCAAATTCAGGCACATGAGGCAGGGAGGCAGTGCACTTAGGTGGGTGCAAACCAGGCCAGGTGGGCTTAATTCAGCCAATGGGGTCAACCAATAATGTCAACCACGCCTCCCAGCCGAAGCCACTAAAGGCCGAACCTGGAGACCACCTCCCTGTTTTTCTGTGCTCTCTCTCTCTCTCTCTCTCTCTCTCTCTCTCTCTCTCTCTCAATCCTTTCTTTCCCCCTTCCCCCTCTCTCCTCTCTTTCTCTTCTCTTCTCCTCTATCACCTTCTCTCCTTAATACAAACCCATTTGGATCAACAATCAGTCTTCGACATGAATTCTTTCTCCTGTGATGCCAAGAACTGAGGTATTTCCCACCCGAGAAACCTAACAGTTATGCTGTGATCCACATGGTTGGCAGTTCAAAACTACCAGCAGCTCTGAGAAAGACTGGTTTTTCTACTACCATAGACAGAGAGTTTCAGAAACTCAGAGGGTCACTGCAAGTCAACAGTGACTTGATGACAGTGAGTTTGGGTTTTATTTTTTGATTTTAGGGAGAGGGTTCACAGTTCACATACCAGCACACCTGCACAGAGATTGGTTCTGAAGAGGAGGAGGACTCCAGGCCCTAGGATTCAAGGGGTACTAGACTTAAGGTGTCCCTGAAAGCAAACTCAGATATGGTCAATTTTGACAGGAAAATTGGTAAAATACACAGAGAAAAAAGAAAGGTTGGTTAGATGCATTTTATCATAGCTGTATTGTGTAACAGCATGCACTCTTAAATGAATGAGGTCATTCTGTATGAATCCATTTGGAAGAATCTCCAAAATATAATATTTAATGAAATAGGCGATACAAAAGAGTAAAAAGTAAGCTTTACTTGGACATGCGTACATGATCATCAAAAAGAAACAGAAAGGCCATAGTTGCCTCCAAGGTGGAGATTCAAAGGCTAGGAAGCGAGTGGAGGGAATAATGGATTTGTTCTGGTGATCATCCTTTCCCCAGCTTCCTGGGTGACATAACAGCGAACTTCTTGACTACTACCTAAAAAGTTGGCAGCTGGAATACACCCAGAGATGCCTTGTGTTTTAGGGTAAGAGGATATCCCAAATCTCAAAGATAATTTATTAAATCTTAAACAGGACAAACACATGCCATCGAGATGAGGGGAGGGAAACTATTAGCAAGAGGTCTTATTGATATGTAAGGGTTATCTGAGATTCACAGACTTGAAAGGACATGGCGGCAGATCCCAACATCACAGTTCCAGGTGGGACTACAGAAGCAAGAATAGGACAAGGATTGGGACCTGTGTTAAACAGGACAGTTTACAAGAGTGGTCCAGGGCCAAACAACCAAGGCTTTGGGGGCATGACTCATGACCGTGCAGCCCAGAATGGCAGCCTCGATTCAAGGATACACTTAGGCAAGTCTCTAAGCCCCACCATGGGCTGCCTAAGGGGTAATCCACTTTCCAATGCCCTCTGCCTGGTGGCAAGAGTGTTCACATCCCTGGTCAATGGTCTGAAGGAATTCACTGGAAGCTTAATCCACGTGGGGACTGTGCAAATAGAATTTTGGCTTTCACTGTTATCCACATACTTCTAAAAATTGTGAATTCTCAGAATTTCAGTTGAAAGGTAGGCTTGATGATCTGCTTCTGAGGGGTCACTATGGTGCACACAGCAGGTCACTGTGCATGCACACCGGAATCAGTTCAACAGCAGCCAACAGCATTCTCCCTTATGTTGCTTGATGTTTGTTTTATGCCCACATCTCCTCTCTCTCTCTCTCTCTCTCTCTCTCTCTCTCTCTCTCTCTCTCTCTCACAGACACACACACACACACACACACACACACACACACACACACACTGGTATTTCAAAAAGTCCCTGAAAAATTCCATTCTCTTTTGATTCCTTGTTCCACTAACTTTTGGGAGCCTGCTTGTGTGCATATATGACACCATTTGTTTGCTGAAAGTGAGGAGGAATTGAACCACTTGCTGAAGATCAAGGATTGCAGCCTTCAATATGGGTTACAATTCAATATAAGGAAGACCAAAATCCCCAAAACTGGACCAATAGGTGATAAACAGAGAAAAGGGCTTCAGTTGTCAAGGATTTTGTCTTGCTTAGATCCACTATCAATGTTCATAGAAACAGCAGTCAGGAGATCAAAAGATGTATTGTAATGGGTAAATCTGCTGCAGAAAACCTCTTTATAGTGTTGAAGAACAATGATGTTACTCTGAGGACTAAGGTGCACATGACCTAAGCCATGCTATTTTCCATTGCATCATATGCATGTGAAAGTTAGACACTGAATAAGGAAGGCTGTAGAAGAACAGATGCATCGAATTGTGGTCCACCAGAAGACTACTGACAGTACCATGGACTGCTGAAGGACTGACCAATCTGTATCAGAAGAAATAGGGCCAGAGTGCTGCTTAGAGGCAAGGATGGCAAGACGCCATCTTACATACTTTGGACATGTTGTCAGGAGAGACCAGTCCCTGGAGAAGGACATCCTATTTGGTACAGTGGAGAAGCCATGAAACAGAGGAGGTCCTCGAAGAAGTGGATGGACTCAGTGGCTTCATCGGTGGTTCAGGCACAGGAACAATTGTGAGGATGGTGCACGACCCTACAGTGTTTCATTCGGTTGTATGTGAGGTCACGACGAGTCCAAGTGTCCTCAATGGCACGCAACAACAACTAGCCAGAGCAGAGAGGAGCAATCTGCCCTCTGGGACTTCCCTGGGAAGGTCCTCAATGGAAATTGGGAAAGTCTAAGACCCTATGGTCATGAGTTATAGTGGTCGGAAGGCCCCAGAACAAATCCAGTAAGCCTTTCTAATCTGTGATCGTCTCCATGTCTCCATAATGGCCCCATTCTCACTTATGTAGTCCTGCCTGAGAGAGTGATGAATTGCTCTGCCTCCAATCACATTTTTGTGGCAGATTTCATCCATTTCTATAATTAGCGACATGGCCACACAGCCTTTGGACCCCATTATGGCCTCATGCTTATGGTCTCCTTCATCTAAATCATTTCTCCTACTTTTGTCTTTCTTCATTAATTGAATATCTGAGATACATATGGAAGGGGCATTATCTCTACAATAAGAGAAAGGGATGAGGTGGTGGTGGTATGGAGTGGGGTGGCACACCATCTCAGAGAATGAGAACAGCTGTTTCAATGGTTCCCACTGCAGTGTGGAAACTGCAGGTACACTAAAAGAGGACAGCAATGACAGCATTAAGGTCTTAGAGCTTAAGGACTCCCTCCCTCCTTAGGCCTCTCTTTCAACTATAAAATGTAGCTCTAAAATGCAGAGCTTCTCGGACACAGCTTGGAGGAAGCCTGTGGATCCAGGAAAGCCCCAATCTCAGCAGAACCAATTTGGCAATCCACAGGTCTGATTTTTGACCAGTCAGCTCACTTGGTCTAGCTCACTTGGTCTAGATCACTCAATTATGTTCACATAAACTACAACAAACAGGTTCACACTGTCACCACATTTTCTATATAAGAAAACTGGAACAGAAATAAGCTGCCAAATTACTTGGCTTCTTATAAAAGAAATAGCCAAGTGAATGTTTGGGAAAACAACAGCTCCCGCTATGTGGCACAGGGAGCCCTGGTGGCATAGTGGTTTTCACTTGGGCTGCTACCCACATAGTTCAAAACCACCACCCGCTCTGAGAGAGAAACGTTAGGGCTTTCTACCCCTGTAAAGAGTTGCAGTCTCAGAAACTCACAGGGGCTGCTCTACCCTGTCCAATAGGGTTGCTGAAAGTCAGGGTTGCTGTGAGTCACAAAAGATGCAATGGCAGTGAGTTTTCAGTTTGATTATTAAGCAAAATTATCAAATTCTGAAACTATTGTTTCTCAATCTATCCTCCATCAAGATCTACCTAAACACTTTTAAAAAATTAAGTCATTTTATCGGGGGCTCTTACACCACTTATAACAATGCATACATCAATTGTATCAAGCACATTTGTACCTACGGTACCATCATCATTTTCTTTATACTTGACCCCTTGGTATCAGCTCCTTTTCCCCCCTTCTCTCCCACTCTCCCACCCTCATGAAACCTTGATAAATTATACTTTCATATTTTACAATGTCCAAGGTCTCACTTCACCAATGTTTCTGTTGCTTGTCCCCCTGGGGTGTGAGCGTTAATACATCAATCATTGCTATCAGTTCCCTCTATCTCATCCCTACCCTCATGTTATCACTACTTCCATTACTGTCCCTGAAGGGTTTATCTGTCCTGGATTCTGTGTGTTGAGAGTTCTTATCTGTACCAGTGTACATGCTCTGGTCTAGCCGGCTTTGTAAGGTAGAGCTGAGGTCATGATAGTTGGAGGGAGTGAGCGGGAGAGGAAGCATTGAAGAACTAGACAAATGGTATGTACTGTGGTATGAGTTGGGGTGCCAGCCCCCCACCAGTAATCTTGGGTTCAATAAGCACAATTGTATGGTTGAGATATATAAATATTATATTAAAGTCACCGGGAGCATGAGCGATAGAAGAGACATTACAATAATGCAGTCAGACACAATTCATGGTAGCATGCTCACCTCCTGGATGGCCATGATCTTACCAGCCAGGTCCACGCTCAGTGTGGACGAAGGGAGGTGGGATGGAGACCAGGCAGGAGGCTCAAGGACTGGGCTGGAGGCTGGAGCCCCAGCACAAGGCGGGCTTCCCCAGACAAATGGCGCACAACGTGGGACAATATGAGTTATATCCCATATAACAATTATATGGCCCCATTGGTACGTAGAGTGAATTTGAAAATTGTGCGAAGTGAGGATCCGGTGTGGGGATTGACAGAGAAGTAGTGGAAATAGTGAATTAGAATTTTAAAGAGGATAATGGGAGCAAGGTAAAAGTAAACCTGAAACTTATGGTACCATGCTCTCTACTTACTGAAAAGACAAGGTGTAAAAGTAACGAAGAAAAAGATACAATGTTTTCTAAAAGTAGTAAAAAGGTATAATTCATGGTTCTCAGAGGAAGGAACTTTTGATTTAGAGACCTGGGAGGAGGTCATTGTCAACTTAAAGGAAGCACAGAGATGGGGAGAGTATCCCTATGGAGAAGTGGTCTCTGTGGGTACAAGTTAAGATGGTTTTAAAACTTTTGCAGGAGGAAGAGAATAAGGATGAACAGTCTAGTGAGAAGTCTTGTGTCTATTCAAATCTAGAAAAGCAAGCTAAAGTGTCTGTGAATAAGCATGATTTAGGTTATGAAACTTTAGGAAAAACTGAAAAGGCAGGGATTGGTTTGTTATCTAAAGCCTCCAATTCTAGAACAGAACCTCATTGCCAAAGCCTGTATGCTCTCGCGAGACTGCAGACTCCGAAGGTTTAAAGGTGATACAGTACTAGAGGCAGTGGATTGCAAGATCCAAAGCATGGCTATTAAACAATCCCAGGAAGCTCCCTTGCTTTCAAAGGTAGAGAAAGCCAAGAAGCAGAACAGGCAACGTCTAAGATGCCCAAATTTAAATCAGATGAGAAGCAGTGAGAACGGGTTTCAGGCAGATGAGAAGATTTTAGGCAGAGCTAAAAGAATGAGCCTGAGTCAGAAGGGGACATAGTAAAAGCAACTGCTCTCCTGCTGGAATTTAGTGTAAGAAAGGCCAGCCCTGAAGGCAGAGAGATTAGCTCCAAAGAAATGCAAACTAGGAGAGCTAGCACAGAAGGTGAAGTTCAGGAAGTGGAACTCCAAGATATCCAGATTGAAAAGAGTAGCTCAGAGAATAGACGTAAAGAAGCAAAGTATAGGAAAGCACCTTTACTCTCCAGAGTAGGAAGAGGGATTGCAGAAGAAGATTTAGAATGCAAGATGTCTTATCCTGTTAGAACCAAAAGGAATTCACAGTGCCTTTGCCTTTTAAGTTGCTAAAAGATCTCAAGCAGGCAATCAATGACTAGGGCCCAGACTCACATTTTGTAATTAGCATGATAAGGGCTCTAGCAGAGTCTGACAGCTGGACCCCTACAGATTGGAAAGCTTTAGTGAGAATTTGTCTTTACTCTTCAGAATGCTTGTGATATCAAATGCTATGGAAGGAAGCAGCCCTTGCAAGAGCTGGGAAGAATGCTGAGGATGGGATAGATATAGGAATTCATCAATTGCTAGGGGATGCAAATTATATTACAGTTGAGTCTCAACTACAGTTTACTGAACAGACAATAGGACAGATACATGAGGTTTGCTTAAGGGCCTGGGAAAAGATAATTCCATCAGAAGAGAGAATGCCGCGTTACAGGGCTATAAGACAACAGAATGATGAGCGTTACGCTGACTTTGTGTCCCGACTGGAAGATGCTATTTCCAAATGTGTGAAGAATGTTCAGGCAGTAAGAGACCTAGTGCACAAGCTATCTTATGATTTCTCTAATAAGCACTGTAAAAATGCCTTGCATCCCTACAGCGAACAGGGCACTCTGCTGGGTTATTTTAGGATATGCAGGAATGTAGAGGCAGAGGAATACAAGGCAGACCTCATGGCAGCTTCATTGGCAAACTATATCAGACCTGGAAGAAAGTGCTTTAGTTGTGGGAAGACAAGTCATCTTCAAAAGAGTGTAGGCAGAGCAGGCTGCGGCCAATGTCAGAGCATGGGCCAGGACCATGGAGATCGGGTTTAAACGAACCTGAACTCTGCCTCCATTGTAGGAAGGGAACTCATTGGGCGAGCCAATGTCGTTCAAAAATCAACAGTGAAGGGTCGCCATTAGCAAAGACTTCCCGGCGGGAAAATAGTGGAAGAAGCTTGATGCAGAGCCCTCATAGCAGAGCGTGGTAGGCAAGGTGTCTGCCTACTGGAGCAAAGAAGATCTTTGAGAGAAATCGCCTTTATCTAGCAGCCTCACAGCAGGAGAACAGACCTAGCCAAAGAGGCAAAAACCTAGTCTCTGTTCTCACTGCAGTTGGTTTGAATAACCAAGAGATGGCTCAGAAGCCTTCACAGGAGCTTGATCCTCAAAAGCAGGGACCTCTTATTGAAAGATTAATACAGTTTCTATCAGGAAGATTTAACCTTAGTACTCAAGAAATTAAAATTGATACTGGAGTTGATAAGAGTTGTAAGAAAAAGCCCAAAACTGTGATTGAATCAGAAACGAAGAGCAGTAATTGGGGTCCACTACCTAAAAGAACTATAGGAAGTTTATTAAGAAAGTCCAAAAAAAAAAAAAAAAAAGAAAGTCCAACATAAATTCTCAAGGTGTTGCTGGAGTTATTGGTCAGGATTGTGAAGAAGAAATTAAGGCAGTAATGAGTTCTGATATACCATGGTTTGTAAAAATGTAGGATCGCTTAAGCCAATTTTCCCTTCCTTGCATTTCTAGAGTAAAAATTTATACCTATCAGGAAAGAGTACTTGAGAAGTTTGACCACCCTATAAATCAAGCAGTCTTCTGGACTGCTGTTGTGGAGAAACAGCGCCCCCACATGGAATTAGAAATGAAAGGAAAAAGGTTTGTTAACTGTGGATGCCGGGTCATTTCCTTAGGGCATTCAGGGGGGCCTAAGGCCCTCCCATTAACTTCCTCTAAAGCCAGCATAGAGGGAATGAGTGAAGTTAACCAAGACAGAATATTGCAAGGTAAAATCATACAGTGTGAGAAGCCTGAAAGGCAAAACGGCTCAATTGAGCCTATAACCTTATTGGTAAGCCTGGAGAAAAAATGTCTGCTTGGTAAGTTACTTCAAGATCAGCTGAACAAATTTATTAAGAATTTTTTCAGTCTTTCAAAGTATGATAAGAAGTTCTCCCAATTAGTTAGCTCTCTTAATTCTCTGAGGGATGGGAGCCGGTATTTACATAACAATGAAGGTTATCTAACTAGTACTTTTACTGGTTCAAGATCTAGCAATGCTTTACTATTTAAATTGTTAAAACAGAAGGAGGAGAAGAGGAATCTTATGTGTGACAAAGTTCATTTACTCATTTTAACTAAAAAATTTTTCTCCTTACTAAAAGCTTGTAATAAAATTAGGGAAGATAAACACGTTTTCAATTCTACAGAGAAAATTGATCCTAAGAAATCTGAGGATGATGGAAACTGTGTTTGGGATCCAGGTCCATTCACCTGGAGAAAAGGCTATGCATGTATGTTTTTTACAGAATAAAACTGATGGACTCCCTTTAAAAGGACGCAACCACCTTTGGAGAAAGATGGACAAGGAAGAGATGGAGAGGCCAACCAATATTAATCATAAATCCTTTTTTCAGGTTAATGATACCCCAAAGAGAGGGGCTATTTCTTTATATTTTCACAGGCAAAGGAGATAGGTGGATTTCTCTTCAGCCAGCAAGGCCCAGAAGAAAGCGAGTCACTGTTATTGAAGTTATTCAAAACGTCAAGAAGACCTCGAAGATTCCTGAGAATGGCGATTGCTGACTGCTGAGATATTTCTTCCATTGCTGACGCTGTCTAAGAGACACTCTGGGATGCTATCATAACTGAACATTTTATACAATGTGACTGGAATATTACTGCAGACTGCTTTGCTGAAAGGTCAAGATTTTGAATTTGTCAATGCTATAATGTGATTGGAATGTAACTGATTTCTGTATAACCACTTATCCTTATAATAAGATATTGCATGATTGGAATTTGATTAGGAAACATTTGCAAGGGTTTAAGGGAAACATTTCATTAGATATTGATCAGCTTAAAAAGGATATTTTCTATACATTCAAAGACAAGCTTGAGGCTTCTCCTGGCTCTGATGTGATTAAGCAATTGAGGAGTAGCATGGAAGGGTTGGACCCGCGAGCTTGGGGGCAAAGTACTTCACATAGCTTAAGTTCCAGTCTGACTGTGTTTTTTATCATAATTGTGATGCTTGCAGTCTCATGTCACTTCTATAGGAAGCTAATAGATATGAAAAGAGACCATGTTGCCTCCGTGACACTATTGAATCTTAAACATAATGCAGAGAGGGGAAATGTGGGATACTAGCACCAAGGGAAATAATACTGGGACTTATTCCCTGACTGGTACAGAGGGAATCTGGGAGACTAATGTTCCATGGCTGGAAGACCACCACTCTGTTAGTTGGAGATATACTCCAAGTTCATGTTCCTGCGGTAATCTATCATTTCCACAGATTCTCCCTTAAAGCTGTGCTGCCTTAAAGTGAGCGCATGGCTGATACATTCTCCCTATAGAAGCAGACATTCCTATTTGGCTCTATTTCTTCCCACCGCAGTATCCAATCTCTCTCATACCTTCCTCCAATAACAGATGGGAATAAGGGGACTTTACCCCCAGTGCCTGGATTCTAAATGTTTCTATCAAGCCTGAATTTTTGGCTATATTAATTGGATCATGAAGTTTTGCCTTTACAGCTTTAAATGTATAGAAAATGATTTAAAAACACGTCAGTCACGCCCACCACAGGTTTCCCGCTCCTAAAACTCACTTCCGTGCAAAAAGACACCTGAGTGGCAGGCGGGTTGGGCCGCCCGCGTAGACTCCACGGCGCCAACGCCGCTCTCCGCTGAGGCGCCCTCAGGAGGCGCCCGAACGCGCCCCGCCCCGCCCCCCCCCTGTTGGGGACGTCCGGCGGAGCCTCAGCAAGGCATCCCGAGGGCGGCCAGGCTCGGGCTCGTTCTTCGAGCCGGCAGGAAGCGCAGCACCGGCGCCGGAGCCTCTGGCCGGGATCTCCAAGAGCTAGCCGCCGCGACCCGCCGCGACCCCCCCGCCCTCGGCCGCCCTCAGCCGCGCCGCATCCGGGTCCGCTGCCGCTCTCACCTGCGCGGCGCCCCGCCCCGCGCAGTGCGCTCCGGATCCGGTGTGCCGTCAGTAGCCCCAGCCGCCGCGACCGCCCCGCGCGGTCACCTCCCGCCTGCCCGGCGCCGCACTGCGCCCGCCCGCCACCCGCCGCCCACGGCCAGGGCCCGTTCAGCCGCCCCCGCCGCCTGGACCGGCGGAGCACGTGCGCCCGCGCCTCCCAGCGAGCTGCACGGCCGGCCGGGGCCTCCAGCTGCCTTCCTGGAGCCTCTCCTGGAGGGTCCTGAGGGACCGCAGAGCCCCCGGACCCCTGCCTTCTGGAGCGGCCCGCAGCCGCCTCGCGGGGACCCCTCTGCCTCGGCGTTCCCTCGCAGCCCTTCGCCCCACTTGTGCCCCGCGGCGCCGCAGACCCCAGAACCCCCTTCCTGAGCGTAGGAGTGCGGGGATGTTGCCCCGCACCGTCGATGGCCGTTGAAAGGCTGAAGTTCCCACTTCCAAGTTCAAGAATATTCTGTGTGTTCATTTTTGTGATAACAGCTAACACTTGGCTGCAGTTTCATCGGTTAACCAATTCTTTTCGTATTCTGCTCGCCTGTTCGCTTTTGTCTCAACCAGGAAATGTCACGCCCCTCATTCTTGGATCACAGTTGAATTTTTTATTGATTATAAACCCTAATGTCGACTTACTGTAAAGCACCTGTACGAGGAAGCTTCAAAAATTCATGGGAAATTATCTTCTCTTTTCATTCCTTTCTCCCACGATCTTTCCGAAGCTCCCGCGTGTTGTGATGCCAGTGTACAATTAGTAAAGCCACTCTGGCAAATAATTCAGTAGTCTGGGATATAATTTAGAACTATATGCTATGCAAAGCAAAGGTGGCAAAACAATCCAGTGGTAAAGGAATACTTTGGTTAATGAGTGGTTGAATTGGCTGAATTTACAAGAAATCAAAGGAAGGAGCATACTACATTCAAAAATAAACTCCAGGAGGATTAGAGCGATAAAATATTCAAAGCATTAAAAACTTAGAGGGATTTATTTTCGAGGGTAGCAATTTAGCTTTAGTGAGGTGGAAACTTTAAGCAAGACACGAAGGTTCATGTCTTTAAAGGAAAGATAAAGCTATTTGACTATATACAGATGTTTTTACCTTTTAGCATGGTATCACAATGACAAGAAAAGTGTTTTAAAAGAACAATTGGCTATGCAAAACGCATGGCAATCTAACATAAAGTTTCTATAAATTATTTTTCCAGACAAATTGCTCGGTTCTATATGTTTTTAATACAGGCAATGCATACACACAGACAACTAACAGAAGAGAGGTTCATAAGCATGATTCATAAACATTGAAAAGATGCCTAATGTCATTGAAAGCCCTGGAAACATAAAGGGTTGAGATATAAATATTAAAGTCATTGGGAGCATGAGAGATAGAAGAGATATTACAATAATGCAGTCACACACATATCATGGTAGCATTGCTCACCTCAGCCCCACTTGGTGGTCCACATGGAGAGAGGGGGAAGGGAAGGAGGACAAGGGGAATTGGAAACGGGAGGGTAAAGACATACATCACAGGAAGGACTTGGACTATGTTATACAGCAGTGAGAAGGGGTGGTCTAGGGGCATACATGCAATAGGAAGAGGAGGGATTGGGGGTATACAGGTGACAAAATGGGCGGATCCTACATTTAGAATGGCAGCTTAACTTTGACCTGTTTTCTGGATCTCCATATGAACCATTATCAGTAGGGTGTGAACTCCACCTACTGGAACCAAGCTAATGGTTCCAAGTTTTAGAGAAAAGCAATCCATTGTCTCCACCAGCAGGGAGCAGAGACTGCAGTCTGGCAGCATTGCCTTGAGGGACCTTGCAAGCATCTGGCCCACACACATTATCCCTCTAGTAGGAATCAACCCAGTTAACTTACATTGGGGCTTTTAATCTCCAGACTATATATTTTTATTGGAGTAGAAAGCCTCATCTTTCTTCCCTGGAGCTGGCTGGTGGTTTTGAAGAGTGAAACCTTGTGGTTAACCGCCCAACCCATAACCTTCTATGGCACTAGAGCTCCATGACTCTGAACTAGCAACGTAAAATGCTTTGCCCTCAGGCAGAGTTTGTTTGCTTCCACCCACTCCTCTGGCCAGCCTGGTGAGGAGTAGTCTAGCCCTCAAGAACTTGCCTGAGTATGCCCTTGATGGGAATTGGGGTACTGAGGTTGCACGTTCATGCCCTGACCAAGATGGTTGGAGGGCCCTGAACCAGTCCTGTAAACTTTTCTAATCTGCAATAATGTATTTACTCCAATCATGGTCCCTTTCCCATTTCTGTAGTCACATTTCCAACTGTGATGGTCTGATCTGCTGGGAACTTGACTTTTAAAGGGGCTTCCTTTGTTTTCCATGTGACCGAGCTGTTGTGAATCCTTCAGTCCCCATTATGGCCTCATGCTTACAGTCTCCCTCAACCAGATGATTTGTTTTTTCTGGACTTTGTCCCATTCAAGATTTAACAAGGGGGTCTCTGTAAATTATATTTGAACTTCGAGTCTTCTCCCTGATCTAAAACAATGCACACAAAAATATATACCAATTCGATCATTTCTACATGTACAATTTGCTAACATTCATTATATTTCTGAAATTATGTAGCCATTCTCACTGTCCTTTTCCAATTCCAAATTTCCATCACACACATAAGCTCACTGCCCCTTAAACTTTTCACCTAACCTTCCAAGTTCCTGTGTCAATCTGATCACAGACAGATTATTCTTTAAAAGAGCACAATGTCTAAAGCAGATCTTCTTCACTGATTCAGCTTTTGGTTGGCTTTAAAAAGACTTTACAAAAATCAAATCTGCTGCTATCAAGTTAATGCTGACTCATAGTGAATACCCCCTATGGGCTTCTGAGACTGTAACTGTTTACAGGAGTAGAAAGGCCCACCTTTCTCCTGCAGAGCGGCTGGTAGTTTCAAACTGCTGAGCTTGTGGATCGCAGCCCAACATGAGTGCCCAGCAAAGAGCACCCAGAGAAACTGAGCCCCACATCCTTAAGCCACATGAGCCATGGAGTCGGGCAGAGTTGAGATGCAGTCCTCCCCAAAGCCTTCAGAAACAACAAGAAGCCTTCAGAGACATCAAGAAGGATCACTAACTCTTTTGGTAGCCAAAAGAACGATCAGCCCCATAGTCAAGAGGCAGGACAAGTATCAGTGGCTCTGGCCAGACTGGAGGGGCTCACTCAAGGCCATTCCAGGCCAGGGCCAGGTACCTGTGTCTGGCTTCGAGTACTCCAGGCACAGAATCTCTGACTCATGGGCCTCCACCTTCAGCATTTCACTCAGGAACTGCAATTCGTAGACCCTGCAAAATGAGAAGAGAGGAGAGCCCGTTCAGTGCCAGGCAGCGGGGGGAAAGAATCATCACCCACCCCCTTCCACCTTTTCCTCTCCATCAAGAGCTGTTTTACTTTACCTTTTGGGTGGAACCTTTAGAAAAATGAGTCAAGATATGTCACATTCAACTCTCTCACCTGGTCTCCCTTCGTATTAATGTTTTATGCACTACAGTACACAGTGATAAGGACCACGGAGGTCACACTGGAACAACATTATTAGACTTTATTTAAATGTCACCAGCGGAGTTGCTCTGAGTTGGAATCAACCCAATGCCAATGAGTTTGTTTGTTTATCCCACGAATGTACTTCTTCTGCTCCAGGATCCCAGGAGCCCCCACGGCACATGGGTGTCATCTGTCCCAGTCTAGAACGGCTTTCAGTCTTTGCTTGTCTTTCCTACCCTGACACCTGGGAGAGTGTGATAAGTTACTCTGGCAGGTGTACCTCAAATGAAGGTTGCCTGATGTTTCCTCATGACTATCCTAAGTTCCTTATACATTTGGGTCAAGAATACCAGACACAATGCTAGGAGGAGGCTGCATGGAAAAACAGAACTAAAAGAAACTTTCCATCAACGTTGGTTGTTGTTGTTCAACATTTTATTGGGAGTTCTTAAGAGTCATAACATTTTCTGGGAACATTTTGAAACCTCTCAGTGTACCCTCTCACCAGATTCATGCTGCTGCCACGGGATGTTAACCTTAATGACTTGGCTAAGGGTGGGTTTTGCCGTTTCTTCATTGTCAAGTTAGTATCTTTCCCTTGGAGATAATAAATTTTGTCCCCAACCCTTTTCAGCTAAACCCTCCTGAACCTCTGTCCTTGGGGGCCTAAAGTTCCCCCATCCTGTCCCCTGGAGGCAACGGCTTGTCCCATAGCAAGCAAGTCATAATGATTAGCTCTTGTCTTTAACAAGTAAAGGAATATACATTAACCAAGCACCTAGTAAGTACTAGGCATTCTAAATCTCCCACTTACATGGTCTCCTGTTCGTAAAAATCAAATGCATCAGGTATGTCATTTCACAATTGCAGAAACTAAGGTTTGGTCAAGTTCAGGAACATGTCCAAAGAGGCCAAGCTAAGACTGCACAGGGGCATACTGAAAAACGTCTGAGATGAGTCAGCACTAAAATCCCCTCCCATCCTCAGAGCCAATTAACAGATACGAAGGGACCCAGGGGCACAGCTTGGGGAGCAAGGGTGCTGGAGGAAACAAATTCCACACTTGAGGAACCCCAGCTCCTAATGGTAGGCCAGGAAACACGGTCAGTCTCAGCAGACCTGGCTCACGTACCTCTACACTCCAGACGCTGGAGGAATGATAGAGAGCTGAATACACCTTGCCCACTTTCTTGGGGTCCTTCACATCCCAGACATAAGTACTATGGTCATTGTACACACAAGACAGCCACGGATTTGCAGGATCAAAGGTCAAGGTGATGGTGTCCCGATACTTCGCATTGGCCACTCCAGCGAAAAGGCGACTGAGGAAAGAGGGGGTCAGGGTGTCCAGGGCAGACAGGGCAAACTGGTGAGTTAGCGCTAATGAAAAGGGGCACTAAAGGGAGGAGCAGCAGGTTGGCCAGCAGTCACTGGAGAAAGAACGCAGCGGCTGGCCTGGCATTCCTTGCCATGGGGCTCTGCAAAAGAACACAAGCTATTTCATAGCCCCCAACATCAGGCGGGGACAGTGTGTGGCCGTGATGCAGCCAAGCAGATGTCAGGCCCTTCTAGACTCACGTCAGAGGAAAAGGAAGGGCACTGTGCAAACCAGTCATGGTCATATATCATTTCCTGCCATTTGCAGATTTAGCCCACTCCTTCCCTGAATGAGAAATTAATATACCCAACTGCAGAACTGCCCCGCTTCCTGACAGCACTGAAACCAGAGCAAAACTTCACTTCCTGCAATCACCCAACCCAAGGCCCGAGGCTACAATAAGACCCTCCTACCTTAGCTGCTACCCAGGACCACCCTGAGGGAGAAAGGCCTGCTCCGTCAGGTTTCCAGCCTCTCTCAGAAACCCTAAGGAACTGCCCGTCTGTCCTAGCTGTGGTGTTTACAGGACAATGCATTACCACACTGCAGACTCAGATTACCACGGTTGCCCACAGTGAGCAACAAATGCTAAAAGACCCACCTGTGCTTGACTGCAAGGGTCTTCCCAGAGGTCTATGTGTGCCCTCCTCTCCTTGCAGCATGCCAGGGACGGCCTGGCACAGAGTGGGGCTCTGACAGGACTCAGGGGCCCACCCACACCGCTCACCTGGCCTCTGTGATGCTGGCAATGTCTGTGCCCAGGGCATGGGGCCGGGGCAGCGTGCTGAGGAAGTGCAGGTTGAAGGGGTTGAAAAGGCACAAGGTGCCGTCAGCACAGCCGCAGAAGATGTAGTCCTGGCTCACCGAGATGCAGTGGGCCACTGTGGTCTGTGAGTACAGAAGCCACAGTCAGCAAGGGCGCCTGTCCACTCCTTCACCGGACACCTCAACAGCCATGAGCCAAGAGGCAAGGACAAGCGCAAGGCAGGCCAGCTGCCCTGGGCAGAGCCCCTCAATGCCCCTCCCTCTAACAGCAGCTGGCCAGAGGGCCCACAGCCCCGTGCAATTAGGGGGAAGGAGTCAGCAAGCCTTATAAGGCACCTGAGGTTTGGGCAAAGACACACCCAGAAAAGGCCGGCCCAGAGAAAGGCAGCAGAGGCAGCGGACAGGGCCAGCACACTTACTGTGATGCTGTCTGTGTGCTGAGCAGAAGAGGAAAGCAGAGGAAGAGGCAGAGACAGAGATGGCGAGCAAGCAGAGAGGTTCCCAAACACCTTCCTCCGCCTGGGGCCTCCCCCAGCGTGCATGCAGACTCAGGTGCCCTGGAGCCCGGAGGTGACAGACGGGAGGGTGCCGACAAAGCATTCACTTACACTCAGCTCCACCCACTTGTCCAACAGTCTCCGGGTCACTGAACTCGCACAGCTGCCCTGAGGATGTGATACAGAAGGTGCTGTCACTCTTCTTCCCGCGGCCACAGGCTACATCAGTGAACAGGTTGTTCCGCAGGTTCCCCCAGCAGCCCGGAGCGGCCCAGCAGGGGTACAGTGGCATTCACCTGTGGAGACCCACCACAGGTGCCACCCACACACCCTGCAGGCTACCCCCTGGAAAGCAGGCCCTGGGGAGGGAGGGAGAAGGCTTCCCTTGCATATTGACATAGCACCTGGCCCAGCTGAGACTTCCAAGGGGCTTTTGAGCATGCAGAAGGGGGCGCAGGTGGAACATATCTGGGCAGACCCCACCCTAGTGGCTACTTGCTGCCTCACCTTTGAGGTCTTGCTGTCATCGAGGTACCAGAACTTGATGTGCCGGTTGCCTGCAGTGACAAAGTAGCTGCAGTCCTCAGAGAAGGATACTGCTGTCACCTGACTGGACACCTTGTTGGAAGCCACTACAATGTTTTTCTGGAGAGAAAGTCAAGGGAAATCAAGGCTCTGCTTCTAGGAGCTGAGGGAAAAGAAACTTACACACTGAAGGTTAGACAAGCTGTGAACTTGACCTCTCCTTCTGCCCCTTCTTCAGCATCCTAGATACCCAGTTGCTCCTTTCTGCTCAGAGTTCTCTAGAAAGGGACTGAGGCCAGCAGGCGGAAGTAAAGGCCACCGGTTAGCAGTTTCTTGGCTCCCCTCCCGGCCCCGCCTGTCCTGAGGCCAGCAGCCCACTCACCTTCCAGGCCCAGACATTGACGATCATGTCATGCTGGTAGCCCACTGAGACAATGTACTTGGCACTGGATGAGAAGGCCACACATGCCATGCCATACTTATGCTCCTGAAGCTCCGCCACCAGGCTGCGCTCCGACACGTCCCATACCCGCACAGCAGGCATGTGTCCACTCTGCAGGGACCGAAGACCCCGAAGTAAAGGCCAGAGGCTATCAAAAGAGATAGTGTCTGCGGTCTTAAAGGCTTGAAGGTGAGCAAACGGCCATCTGGCTCAGAAGCAAAAAAGCCCACATGGAATAAGCACACCAGCCTGTGCGATCACAAGGTGCCAAAGGGACCAGGTATAAGGCATTATGCACAATATATATATATATATATATATATATATATATGGTATAAGGCATTATGTGGGGACCCGTGGTGCTGACCCACACGGCGTCACCGTGAGTTGGAATGGACTCCTTTGAAACGGGTTTAGTAAGCAGCACAAAGAGGAAACTCCTTGGTGAACTGGAGGACACGGTAGCTGAAACCATGGGCTCCAACATACTACCCCTGAGGCTGGCAAAGGACCGGGCAGTGCTGCCTTGTGTTGCAAAGAAGGTCCCTGTGATGTCAGAATGACTGGACAGCACTAACAACAACAAAGGATGTCAGGCCCCTTCACTTCCCCAGACCACTGACCAGGTTCAAAGACCCGCATGCGAGTATAGTTTCACAGTTAGACGTGTTTAGAAAAAATAATGTTTGCAAAAGTAAAATCTTGGTTTACATTTTACAGAGCATGCACAATTAGTAGAACTCTTAAGGTCCACCGGAACCTGTTTAGGGTCCCCTCCACTTGCTCACCACCGATAAGTCGATTCTGACTCATATTGATCCTACAGGAGAGGTTAAAATTTCCCCTGTGGGTATTTCTGAAACTGTAGCTCCTTATGGGAATAGAAAGCCTCCTCTTTCTCTGCAGCTGGTGGGTTCAAACTGCCAACCTTGTCTTTAGCAGCTCAGGACTGACTTGTATCTCTATGAAACCAAAATCTACCTCACTGCCAGGGAGGTGATGCTGACTCATAGTGACCCTATGAGGCAGAGTAGATCTGTCCCTGTGAGTTTCTGAGACTGTAACTCTTTATAGGAGTAGACAGACTCTTCTTCCCACGGAGTGGCTGGTGGTTTCAAAGTGCTGACTTTGGTGTTAGCAGCCCAACATGCAAACACTATGCCACCAAAGCTACTTTTGTACCCCTATAAGTAGATAAATATTTCTCTTATATCTGTGTTTCAACCAAAGGCATGGCTATAAAGGAAAAAAGGCCATGAGTGTCAAGAATGATTTGAAAATGTGGAGTTCTTTTGGGAAAGGATATATATATACTTGTGTAAATAAATAGAATTCTGACGGCAAGAGTGGTCAGGAGTTGGACTGTTAATCTCAAGGTCAGCAGTTTGAATGACCAACCGCTCCTCTGGAGAAAGAGGAGATTTTCTACTCCTCTAAAGAATCACAGTCTCAGAAACCCACGGGGGCCATTTTACTCAGTCCCATGGGCCTGTGAGTTGGAATGGACTTGATGGCAGTGAGGGCATGTAAATATGCAAACACCCACCTCGGACTTAGGATTTGACCTGCTCCCTCAGCCCCGTGAGCATCTGCAGCCATGGACTTGGCCTTCTGTGAAGAACCCATTAGTGCACCACCACAAAGAGAATGAGTTTCCTCTGTGTCAGTCCATTACCCTGCCAACGTTCAGGATGGAGCCAACACCCTTGGTCTCCCAGAGAAATTGGCTCAACATACCCCTGATGTGGTTGCATGACATAGGACACTCATGCAATGCACTGCATGTGCTCTATTTAATGCACTATCACCAACAAGTCTACATGGGTGGTAACTCTGAAAACCTTGCCCAAACAGCTGGCTTCACCAAAGTATATGGAGTCATGTGGAGTCGTCGACCAGTTCGACTCTGCACTGGCTGTACGTTGGCATTGCCAAGGGGGCTTTCTCACTGACCGTGACCTGAATCCTGCTTCCACTAAGTCTTGTTTCATTGGTCTGGGATGGCGCCAGGCCAATGGGAGGCTTGAAAGCTCCTAAGGGATTCCAAAGTATGACCAAGGGTGAACACTACTGCTTTTGGCCATCACATCCGGGAAGGCCCTTGGGACTTTGCCACTCAAAGTATGATAGGTCAAGGAACCAGCAACATCAGCATTAGCTTCTCCCATGCTAATGCCATCGAGTTGATGCTGACTCATAGTGACCCTACAGGACAGGGTAGAACTGCCCTTGTGGGTTTCCCAGACTGTCACTCTTGCCCGGAGTCTACAGCCTCATATTTCTCCCAAGGAGTGGCTGGTGGTTTAGGACTACTGTCCTTGTGGTTAACAGCCCAAGAGTACCAGGGCCTCTAGAACTGCTGGATCCTAGACCCCCCACCCTGAACCCACAAAATCAGAATCTGTCCCCCAGCCCAATTTCCAGGAACCTGGGTAAGTGCATGCATGTGAAAGTTTAAGAAATACTTCCTTAGAAACCATTACTTTCCAGAACAAACTCCTCCTGCCAGAGGTGCATAAATGGAAGCCCATTAGGCCATGCTCGCCTAGAAGCAATTTGAGGTCTCAGTGCTCCTATATCCTGGCTGTCATCCAGATTTCCTTATTCTCACCTGGACTGTTGTCACTGCAGCAGGTATTGGTGAGTCCTCAGCACGAACAGCCCCAAATTAGGTCTAGAGACACAGCTCCCATTTCAGAGTAGTACAATCCACAGTGTACTGTAGAGTTTCTGGCTTTTACTGGCTTGGGGTAGGGTCTAGTGGGAAATGCATCTTAGCAAGAGCCATTATGTATTCTGGATGTGCACAATGAGTTTGTCTTGAGGCATATTTATGTCTGATGTTGTTATGTATTCTCTTTCTATCCCATGCAACGTTATATTTTTTGAAAATTTATATTTGCTTTTAATTACCCAGACATATAAGTGATTTATAGCTAGGTCTGATCGATTGGAATCAGATGACCACGCCTGGATTAACCATGGGTCCTGGTGACCATTAGGCACTTCTTTCCATAGTCCAAGTGCCCGTTAGTTAACCTAGATAGTCAAAGTGCCTGCTAGGTAACCTAAATAGTCCAAGTGCCCGCTAGGGAACCTACATAGTCCAAGTGCCCGCTAGGTAACCTAGATAGTCCAATTGCCCGTTAGCTAACCTAGATAGTCGAAGTGTCCGCTAGTTAACCTACATAGTCCAAGTGCCCGCTAGGTAACCTATATAGTCCAAATGCCCGCTAGGGACCCTAATAGTCCAAGTGCCCGCTAGTTAACCTAGATAGTCCAAGAGCTCGCTAGTTAACCTACATAGTCCAAATGCCCGCTAGGTAACCTAGACAGTTCAAGTGACCACTAGGTTACCTACATAGTCCAAGTGCCCGATAGGGAATCTACATAGTCCAAGTGCCCGCTAGTTAACATAGATAGTCCAAGTACCCGCTAGGAAACGTACATAGTCCAAGTGCCTGCTAGGTAACCTAGATAGTCCAAGTGCCCGCTAGTTAACCTACATAGTCCAAATGCCTGCTAGGTAACCTAGATAGTCCAAGTGCCCAATAGTAAACCTACATAGTCCAAGTTCCCCCTAGGTAACCTAGATAGTCCCAAGGCCCGCTAGGTAACCTACATTGTCCTAGTGCCCCTTAGTTAACCTACATTCTCCAAGTGAACGATAGGGAACCTACATAGTCCAAGTGTCCGCTAGGTAACCTACATAGTCCAAAGCCCGCTAGTTAACCTACATAGTCCAAGTGCCCGTTAGGTAACCCAGATAGTCCTAATGCCCGCTAGGGAACCCACATAGTCCAAGTGCCCGCTAGGGAACTTACATAGTCCAAGGGCCCGCTAGGGAACCTACATAGTCCAAGCACATAGTCCAAGTGCCCGCTAGGGAACTTACATAGTCCAAGGGCCCGCTAGGGAACCTACATAGTCCAAGTGCTCGTTAGTTAACCTAGATAGTCCAAGTACCGGCTAGGTAACCTAGATAGTCCAACAGCCCGGTAGGTAACCAACATACTCCAAGTAACCGCTAGGTAACGTAGATAGTTCAAGTGCTAGCTAGGTAACCTAGATAGTCAAAGTGCCCGCTAGATAACCTACAAAGTCTAATTGCCCGCTAGGTAATCTATATAGTCCAAATTCCCGCTAGGGAGCCTACATAATCCAAATGCCCGCTAGGTAACCTAGATAGTGCAAGGGCCCGCTAGGTAACCTACATAGTCCTGGTGCCCCTAGTTAACCTACATTCTCCAAGTGCCCGATAGGTAACCTACATAGTCCTAGTGCCCCTAGTTAACCTACATTCTCCAAGTGCCCGATAGGGAACCTACATAGTCCAAGTGCCCGCTAGGTAACTTACATAGTCCAAATACCCTCTAGTTAACCTACATAGTCCAACTGCCCGATAGGGAACCAACATAATCCAAGTGCCCGCTAGGGAACCTACATAGTCCAAGTGCCCGCTAGGTAACCTAGATAGTCCAAGTGCCCGCTATGTAACCTAGATAGTCCAAGGGCACGCTAAGGAACCTACATAGTCCAAGTGCACGCTAGTTAACCTAGATAGTCCAAGTGCCCGCTAGTTAACCTAGATAGTCCAAGTGCCTGCTAGGTAACCTACATAGTGCAAGTGTCCGCTAGTTAACCTACATATTCCAAGTGCCCGCTAGTTAAAATAGACAGTCCAAGTGCCCGCTAGGGAACTTACATAGTCCAAGTGCCCACTAGGTAACCTAGATAGAGCAAGTGCCCGCTAGTTAACCTAGATAGTTCAGTTACCCGCTAGGTAACCTAGATCGTCCAAGGGCCCCCTAGTTAGCCTACATACTCCAAGTGCCCGCTAGGTAACCTACATAATCTAAGTGCCCGTTAGCTAACCTTGATAGTCCAAGGGCCTGCTAGTTGACCTACATAGTCTAAGTGCCAGCTAGGTAACCTAGACTGTCCAAGTGCCCGCTAGGTTACCTACATAGTCTAAGTGCCCGTTCGTTAACCTAGATAGTCCAAGTGCCCGCTATGTAACCTAGATAGTCCAAGTTCCCGCTAGGTAACCTATATAGTCCAAATACCCGCTAGGGAACCTACATAGTCCAAGTGCCCGGTAGGGAACTTACATAGTCCAAGGGCCCGCTAGGGGACCTACACAGTCCAAGTGCCCGTTAGTTAACCTAGATAGTCCAAGTGCCCGCTAGGTAACCTAGATAGTCCAACAGCCAGCTAGGTAACCTACATACTCCAAGAACCCGCTATAACGTAGATAGTTCACGTGCCAGCTAGGTAACCTAGATAGTCCATGTGCCGCTAGGTAACCTACAAAGTCAAAATGCCCGCTAGGTTATCTATATAGTCCAAATGCCCGCTAGGGAATCTACATAGTCCAAGGGCCCGCTAGTTAACGTAGATAGTCCAAGTGTCGCTAGTTAATCTACATAGTCCAAGGGCCCGCTAGTTAACCTACATAGTCCAAGTACCCGCTAAGAAACCTAGATAGTCCAAGTGCACGCTAGTTAACCTAAGTAGTGCAAATGTCCGATAGGGATCCTACATAGTCCAAGTGCCCGCTAGGTAACCTACATAGTCCAAGTGCCCGTTCGTTAACCTAGATAGTCCAAGTGCCCTCTAGGTAACCTAGACTGTCCAAGTGCCCGCTAGGTTACCTACATAGTCCAAGTGCCCGTTCGTTAACCTAGATAGTCCAAGTGCCCGCTAGGAAACCTACATAGTCCAAGGGCCCGCTATTTAACCTAGATAGTCCAAGTGCCCGCTAGGTAACCTAGATAGTCCAAGTGCCCGCTAGGTAACTTAGAGTCCAAGTGCTCACTAGTTAACCTACATAGTCCAAGTGCCTGCTATGTAACCTAGATAGTCAAAGTGCCCGTTAGGTAACCTAGATAATCCAAGTGCCCGCTAGGTAACTTACATTGTACAAGTTCCCACTAGGTAACCTAGATAGTCCAAGTTCCCGTTACCTAACCTAGATAGTCCAAGTGCCCGCTAGGCAACCTACATAGTCCAAGAGCCCGTTCGTTAACCTAGAAGTCCAAATGCCTGCTAGGAAACCTAGACCGTCCAAGTGCCCGCTAGGTTACCTGCATATTCCAAGTGTCCGTTCGTTAACCTAGATAGTCCAAGTGCCCACTAGGTAAGCTACATAGTCAAAGTGCCCGGTAGGTAACCTATATAGTCCAAGTGCCCGCTAGGTAACCTACATAGTCCAAGAGCTCAGTTGTTAACTTTGATAGTCCAAGTGCCCGCTAGTTAACCTAGATTGTCCAAGTGCCTTCTAGTTAACCTACATAGTCCAAGTGCCCGCTAGTTAACCTAGATAGTCCAAGTGTCCTCTAGTTAACCTACATAGTCCAAGTGCCCGCTAGGTAACCTAGATAGTCCAAGTGCCCGCTATGTAACCTAGATAGTCCAAGGGCACGCTAGGTAACCTAGATAGTCCAACAGCCAGCTAGGTAACCTACATACTCCAAGAACCCGCTATAACGTAGATAGTTCACGTGCCAGCTAGGTAACCTAGATAGTCCATGTGCCGCTAGGTAACCTACAAAGTCAAAATGCCCGCTAGGTTATCTATATAGTCCAAATGCCCGCTAGGGAATCTACATAGTCCAAGGGCCCGCTAGTTAACGTAGATAGTCCAAGTGTCGCTAGTTAATCTACATAGTCCAAGGGCCCGCTAGTTAACCTACATAGTCCAAGTACCCGCTAAGAAACCTAGATAGTCCAAGTGCACGCTAGTTAACCTAGATAGTCCAAGTGACCTCTAGTTAACCTAGATCGTCCAAGTGCCCGCTAAGAAACCTAGATAGTTCAAGTGCCCGTTACCTAACCTAGAGAGTCCAATTGCCTGCTATGCAACATACATAGTCCAAGTGCCCGTTCGTTAACCTAGAAGTCCAAGTGCCGCTAGGTAACCTAGACTCTCCAAGTGCCCGCTAGGTTACCTACATAGTCCAAATGCCCGTTCGGAAACCTAGATAGTGCAAGTGCCCGGTAGTTAACCTACATAGTCCAAGTGCCCGCTAGGTAACCTAGATAGTCCAAGTGCCTGCTAGGTAACCTACATAGTGCAAATGTCCGCTAGTTAACCTACATATTCCAAGTGCCCGCTAGTTAACATAGATAGTCCAAGTGCCCGCTAGGGAATGTACATAATCCAAGTTCCCGCTAGGTAACCTAGATAGTCCAAGTGCGCGCTATGGTATGTACATAGTCCAAGTGCCTGCTAGGAAACCTAGATAGTCCAAGAGCCCGCTAGTTAGCCTACATAGTCCAAGGGCCCGCTAGTTAACCTACATAGTCCAAGGTCTGCTAGTTAACCTAGATAGTCAAAGTGCCCGCTAGGTAACCTAGACAGTCCAAGTGCCCGTTAGGTTACCTACATAGTCCAAGTGACCGTTCGTTAACCTAGATAGTCCAAGTTTGTTGGCCTTTAAGAGTGTTTTCCAGTCCAGTCTGGTGGTGTACCAAGTACTGGCCCCAAAGTCATCCTTTGGCATTCCCTGGGGACCTTGATGCTTCGTTTTCTTGCTCTTCTGCTGTACCCCCTTAGTGTTATGCCTCGGTGTGGCAGGATTAGTTCGGGCGCATTTCCCACACTGTGTCTTCAGTGTTGTCCCCTCTAAGGCTATGGGTCTTTGAGGGGTGTCTTGTCTCATCGTGGGGCTGGCCATGTGGTCTTCTATGTGGACTGGATTCTCTGAGTGGGAACATCATCCTCAAGTCCTGGTGTGCCAGGATGTGCTCCACACTCCCCTCCTCCCCCTTCATCTGCTCCATGTGCTCCAATCAGATATGTCCCTCTCTCAGAGCTGCAGATTCACTGCCACCTTCTGAAATAAAATATTTGGCATGGGAAGGGGAGTTGGGTGGGAGGATCTGCTCAGATCATTTGATGGTTCAGGATAGATTGACTGTTCGGCTGGGGACAGGTATGTGGGGCTTAGGGCTCTGGCTCCCAACACTGATTGTGAATATGTCTTTGTTGTTAACCAGTTGTGTGCCTGTGGGTCAACACCTGTGTCTTTTTGAGTGAGTTTTCTCATCTGCATAGTAAAGGTAATCCATTATCCAGACTCCCATGTCACCAATTGATTGAGAGGCACTAACCAGAGCCTGATTGAAATAGTGTGTACCTGTCAGGCATGTTCTAAAAACACCTTAAAAGTCGTAAAAACACTATAAATGCCTTAAAAACCCTAAAACGTCTAAAATATTTCTAAAATGCTAAGACCACCCCTAAAGACTCTCTAAAACATCTTAAGACCATTAAATACATGGTAAAAGCCTTTCTAAAACACCCTAATGCACCATAAGTCTTAAAAAAAACTCCTTACGTCCCAAAAACATAATAAATGCCCTAATATTATGCAAATGCCTTAAAACGCAAAATAAAGAACACGTGAAGCCCTAAAAACACGCTAAAAGCCTTTTAAAACCCCAAGAACATCCCTACAAAGCAACCCGAAGCACTATAAAACCCTGTAAAAGTCCAACAACCTAATAGACATGAATTCACCATGAAAGCAAAAAATAATCCAACAAAACCCTAAAGCCCTGAAAACCAAAACCTAATCCCCCCAAACACTCTAAGGCCTTAAGAAGCACCCTAAAATTTTAACAAAACACTAAAAGCCATAAAAACACATATAAGCCTAATAAACACCCTTAAACACTAAAATCACCCTAAAAGCCTTAAAATGTCTGAAAAGCCATAATATTCCCTAAAATTCAAATAACACTCTGAAGCCACAAATAACACACTAAATGCCTCCCAAAACATGTGGAACTTCCAAATCATATCCCTAGAAGATTCCCAAACCATGAACTTCCAAAACCACATAAATGCCCTGAAGACAACATGAAAGCCCCAACAAAACATAAAATGCTGGGGAAAAACACATAAAATATTTTAAAATACCCTAAAATCTCTAAGAAACCCTGTAAGATCACTAAAAACACCCCTACCTGCTAAAAAATACCTATACACTCCAAAAAATCACCCCTAAATCCCTTAAAAACTCCCTTAAACCTTATAAAACACCCTTAAAGCCCAAACCACCCTAATGCGCAAAAAAATTAAATGACCCCAAATGACCTTAAAGCCCTAAAAATCACATGCCACAAAAAAATCCTAAATGACCCCAAAATTCCAACTCAAAGCCAGCCTACAAGTCTTTTATGAGAACAGTTTTATCTTTCTACCAAGGAGAAGTTTGTAGGTTCAACCCCTGACCTATGCCCTTACCATATGAAGTTAGTAATCAGTGTTTTTGCAATTCTTTGAAGAAAGATGAGGGTAATTTTATCAGGAGTGAATTAAACTTGTCTAGTGCCTTGAGTAGAACTGATAACTGTACTACATTGAGTCGTCTGGTCAAGGAGCATGGGATATTATCCCATTTGCTGAGGTCACTCTTGATTTCTTGTAATTTCTGTAGTTTTCCTCATATAAATCTGTTGTTTTTTTATTCAAGTATAGATATAGATATTTTCATTTACGCTTGGCTATTGTAAATGGTACTACCTGAAAATGTGTATTTCATTAATTATTATTTCTTGATCTATTTCTTCATCCTTCGAAATATTATCAGTTTGTTGTGGTAGATAAACATTAGGACTTTGCATAACTTAGAAATATTACATTTCACAGAAAAATCATATTAATTATAATGTCGACAGAGCTGTAAAAGGAATGTTGCCCTGAATATCTTCAGATATGACAGCTGTTTCATTGAGAAATTAAGCCAGACAGACACAATGTGATGTAAATTTTGTTATTTTCATGTGGGTTCCTTCACTCTTCCAAAAAAATTAGTTTCATGAGCCCCTTGGGGAATGAGTTTGAGTTCAGATCAGATGTCTATTTATATATTTGAGTCCTGAAGCCCATTTGATGGACTGTTCTGTTGCTTCCAAAGTAGTCAGTCACTTCCCCACCAATTAGAGAATTTGTCCGAAGCAAAAGTAAAAGTGTGGCGTACGACATTTGACTGCACACCATCTAAAATCACACTCTCATTTGGTGTTGGCAGTTTTACTTGTATTTCAATTGTAAACTACAGTTCAGAGTTCAGGCTAGTGAAAACGTTTCAGTGGAAAAAATTTGCACACAACTACGTGCAGTTTGTGATTCTGTTGTTCCCAAGCAAGGCTATGAGGACAAAGATGCACAAGCATGGGGGGCACTGCAGACAATGTGTGAAAGTTTCCAGGAGCTCAGGGGTGGACAGCGGCTGCTAATTCTCCCGTGCTGGCAGTGAGCTATGTGGGAGGGCTTTGTGTGAGGTCCCTGTGGGGTCTCTGAGAAGTCTCCATAAAGGATGCTGAGAACTTCATATGAAGTCTCTGTGCGAGGCCTCTGAGTCTCTCTGGAAGTCTCCAAGGAAGTATGTGTGTGAGGTTTCTCTCTCGGGTATGTGTGAGTGTCCTTGTGAGATGTCTGCTGAATTGTGGGGGGTGGGGGGCAGTTGTTTCGCTGAGGTCTCTGCAGGTCTGAGTGGGCTTCCCTTTGTTTGACCTCACAGCACCATATAAGAGGACCTGGTGGCAGGGGAAAGGGAAGGGGCTTGGTCCATGCACCCCTTGCTGTTCTTTCAGGGTCTTCTCTCCATCTCCGTGCACTTACCTAGCACGAACGGTAGGGTTCAGCAGCGGGTAGTCCGGTGTCCAGCTCTTCACTCTCTCTAGGAACACACCCAAGCTACCTGCTACCCAAGAGGCCCCAGATCCAGGCTCTGCAGATCCAGAATCTGATTTTTTACTGCCACAGTCACTCCAGAGGCTGCCTTGGCACAATCAGGACTCCAGAAACAACATCATGCTGCTGTACCAGCAGTCTCTGGGGCCTATGTCCACTTCCCTCCTCCACCATTGGTGTCAGTCCCCACCCACCCCACACACACACTTGGTGTCCTGACTGAGGCATGGAGGTCAAGGCTCAGTGGATGTCTTCCTCGCCATCCAGTAAACCCTGGCCCACCAGGGGTGTTCTTTTAAGCACATGAGAATTTACTCTAGCGGATCAACTAATCATATTTTGGGGGGCCCTCCTGCCTCCTTCTATAATCTGGTGCCCAGGAAATAAAACCCTGTGTTAGAAGCACAGAGGAAACACTGACCACTATTGAACTGGTTTCCCTTATCAAGACAGGTGATGTCTAATCTCCATGCACATCCTGATTTCCCAGGAGTCTCTAGGGGAAGGGAAGGCTGCTCCCAGTTGTGACTTTCTTTGCAGCACTCAATCCTTAGAAGCCACTCTCTCCGGAGAACATTCCTAGAGCACGTGCACGCGTGTGTGTGTGTGTGTGTGTGCGTGTGTGTGAAGATCACCAGCCTGGGGTCATGTTTCCTGAGAACATTCCTAGAGTGTGCGCGTGAGTGTGTGTGTGAAAACCACCAGCCTGGGATCATGTTTCCTGAGAACATTCCTAGAGCGTGTGTGTGTGTGTGCGTGTGTGTGCGTGTGTGTGTGTGTGTATGTGAAGACCACCAGCCTGGGGTCATGTTTGCTGAGAACATTCCTAGAGCATGTATGTGTGTGTGTGCGCACGCGTGTGTGTGCATGTGAAGACCACCAGCCTGGGGTCATGTTTCGTGAGAACATTCCTAGAGCGCGGACGCGTGTGTGTATGCATGTGTGAAGCCCAAAAGCCTGGGGTCATGTTTCCTGAGTCCTGGCACCCTGTTATTGACTCATCCCCACTCTACCCCACCCTGGCTATCAACTCATCCTTCCCCCAGTCAGGAGATGGAAATCAAGTAAAATAACAGTTTGTCGCCCCACTAAAGATAGTATTGAGAAAGTAACCTTCCCTGCTTGAAAGCTGTGCCTTTGCTATACAACCCAGTGCTCTCTGTAGGAGATAAAGTTCTGCTGTGGGGGCAGCTAGCTAAAGCTGGGGTGAAGCACCTGGCCGATTCCCCTTTGTAAGCCTTTGTTAGCTCCGCTTGTGTCTTGCATCATTTCTGGGGATCCTCATGCTCTTTGGCCCCCTTTGCTATGTCCAACGCTTCATATTCTTCTTCACTGTATCCTTCCCTACCCTGTGTCCATGGTGCCTAACCATTAGTGGTTATTACACAGACGCTCATCCTGTACCACTCAGCCTAAGCTGTTGCTCCTTCTCCGGGTTTATATACAGAGGAAGGCATGTGAGCTGTGAACCGGATTTTCCCTTGGTGCAGTGGGTGAGCAGAGTCCCCCGCTGGCAGCCTCCCTAGCAGTTCCCACCCACATGTGTCAGACCTGGGACTTCCATCCTGGAGGCTACCCTAGGCTGGGAGAGAGGCAAAGGTAGCAAAATATGTCATTTCACATTTTGTGACAGGTGTATTGAGGCGGAACCTCCATGCCAAACTTGGCAGCCTTCATCAAATGCACATGTGGGACTTAGACAGGCCGCCACATGTCTCATGCCTGCTTGGTACCATGAGACGCTACTTTGGTCTAAACCTCTTCTGGAGCCTGCGATGGAATTTCTTGGCTGGATTGCGCCTCAAAAAACCTATCAACTGCAGCCACATAACGTTGAAGACAAAGTAATGGCACCAGGGAACATTCTTCACTGTGTTGGGACCTTCTGAGGTTTTCACAGTAGGGGTGTTACCATAAATCATAAGAGGTGCAAAATGAAGAACTTGGGATGGAAGTGGGTGGGAAACACTGCTGAAAACCTCCTCCAGAGCCCTGCCCTTTGAGAAGTCAAAGCTAGCACTCAGAGAAGGAGACGCAGTATCTAACATAGTTAAAGGTGTATTATACCAACCTCGTCAATGAACTCATGTGGGGTTAATTGAAGGGCAGGGAGATCAATGGCTCTGTGAGCCTAGCCTTTCTGGTCTCTTGCTCTCTGATAGTGCCACCAGGGTGGATATGCATTTGTTAGGTCCCTAAAGCAGCTGGAAAGACTCATTTCCTGGGAGATCCCTGAGGAGAAGCCGCATGGACCTACCCTGTTGCAGCCCTGGTTTCTGCAGCAGCCTCATGGAGAACCTGCCAGCGCACGGACTACAATTTCCTCCTGCAGTCATTGTCTCCCCGTGTGTTTTTGGATTGTGAGGAGGACTTTGTAGATTGGTGTCAGACACATGGGATACTATTGGACTGGTGGTCTTAGATTGAACTGGGTTGGGATGCTTTTCAATGTTCACTTAACCTTTATATAAAACTCATAAAATATGAGTGTATGAATTTTGTTTCTCTAGTCTACACAGACTAACACACATGACACCCCCTCTAGATCCCGCCATGCAGCACAGAAGTCACACTTTAATGTAGGAGGGGGAAAATCTCTATTATGGAACAATGAATATCATGGCTGAGAGAAGCCATTAGCCTGTGCAGAACAGGCTAAAGTGGCTGGCATGGATACTTTCCTACTAATCAGAGCAGAAGAAGCGTCTTCTAATTTGCCAGATAAGACATATTCTCGAAGACAGTGACGTGGGCAGTGGTAAGGGTAACTGGAGTAAGCCCACCTCCTCCGCCTCTGCTGCTGCAAGCTGACTGGGCACACAAACACCCTGGGGGGCAATGGCTGAGTGTGGCTTCTGACACTGAATCCCCTGAACGGACAGAAATTTGTGAATACATCCCTGATACAGGTGCTCGTGGTGGGAAGGCTCTGGCAGTCAGGTATCGCCTGGTGGAGGCAGGGTCTCACACTTGCCACTCTCCTGTGTTCTACAAAGAGAGGAGCCCTGCAGCTGGAGGAACATCCATTAACTGAGGCCTGCGTTTCTTTTCGTGGACATAACGTTGACGCAAGATACTCCTGATGACAGCCTGGTGTCCCCTCTAGGACTTGGCCAACATCTGTCGTGAGCACCTGAGCCTCCGTGACCTTGTTAGGAGACACTGGTTGTCTTTGAAGGGGCCCAAGGCTGTGACCACAGGGTAATACGGGCTTTCCTTTTTGCAAAGGATCACCGTGTCCTGTAGATTTTTTGCTGGAGCAAATCCACTGGACAAAGTGCTTCCTCCATTTTTTGCAGTGGCCCTCAGCAGGAAGCTGTCCCTTCTCTGGTGGGAGCTGTGAGGACTTGATCTCAAGGCACTCAGCCAATGCCTTGTCTTGCACAGGCTGGCTTAACCCACAGACTTGGGAGATGCCTCTTCCCGCTAATCCTTTTCCATGCTCTTCTGGATTGGGCCATTTATGAGTCTCCCTCTTGTCCGTGGGAACAGCATCCTTCCTTCTCCTTGTCGAGGGGTCCTGAAGGTTGGGGCTTTTGAGCTTCTGCTGCCCCATGTAACTTGCTCTAGCCACCACGAAGCCACTTGGCCCTTGACATATTGGCTTATCCCCAGTGAACAAATGCTGGGGGCGGCAATGGACCACCTGAGAAGGCAAAACATTGGTGGCAGTGAGCACATCAGTGGTGCAGTCCTGAAGGAGCCCGTCAACAGGACAGCATGGAGAACCACCCTCTGCCTCTACCTCCACCTGGAGCTTAATCTCACTGCACACTCGTGCTGTAAGGCTTGGCTTTTCAGGAACTGGAGCACACTTTCCAGGTAGCAGGAAACTTTTACTACATCCTAGAGCCTCGAAGCACCCCCGGTCCACATGATTGGTTTGAGATTTTGCCAGCACACTGGTTTTGAAAGTGTCTCTATCGTCTAGTTCTATTGAAGAGGACTTCTTGACCACCACCAACCCTGTCTCTTTGGCTCTTGAAGATGGACATTCAGAGTTCACTTCCAATCTGGGGCCTCCTGGGGCACAACTAGCACCCTCTTTCCTTGACCCCTTGCTGGTCAGTACTGGATTTGAGGTTTGCTCTAGGCTCTCTCTCTGGACACTTTCATTCTGGAAGGTTCTGCCAAGGATACTGGGCATGAAGGCTGGAAACGGCTGCCTGAGGGCCAATGAGCATCCACTGTCATTATCAAGTGGGGGGTAGGCTGGGGTTCCCTGAACAGGCTCCTCTGTAGGGGAGCAATCAGCAAAAGGACTCTCCAGGGTAGGGCTTGATTTCTTTGGGGTCACTCTCTCTCCCCAGTCTGCCTGACAGGGTTCTCCCAGGACCTTGACAGCCTCAGTTACTGGGTTAGTTGAAGACTTAGGGGTGGCTAAGCAGGTGGACTGTGGAAAGGACATTGCGTTGTCTTTTCTTGTCCTACAGAGGTTTGTGGGCTCAAGGACTTTGAGGGGCATGCACCACCTCTGCCTCATTTGGAGCCTTACGATATGCGAGTCCAGCACCTGTTGAGTGCCCGGGCTGAGAAAGGAAAGGCTCTGCGTTGTGTTCAGGAGATCTTCCAGCTCTCCCCAGGAGGCCACATTGACAACATGTGGGTGGGTCAGGGAAATAGACAGAGCATGCGTGGTCGCAAGACATGAACGGCAAACAATGCCAGGGATCTGATCCTTTCTAATCTGCTCCACCTTCCTGCACATGTGGACATTCAGGGTGTTTTCCAGTAGCATTTTGTTTGGAACCCTTAGGGTGTAAGTTCCTGCGTTAATCCCCTTGTGTATCCTCAAATCACTTAACTCCTTTGAGTCGGCTCCCGGAGTTCCTTTTGGGCAGTAGTTTCCTGATCCATTGATAGATAGATTACATTTGGATATTTTCCTCAAGTAATTCCCTTGTCCATTGACCGAGTTGTTCCTCAGCTGGACACCGGCTCTGCAGCACGCAAGCGACGGTCCAGGGTGTGTGCATCTTCCTGGGGACACCGTCTTCATTACATTCTTCCCCTGCTTGTCTCCAGGAGTGGAGCAGGAGCATTCGGGCTGCTTCATATCCAGACAAGTCCCTGGCCATTTTTCCTGAGGCTGCTTTAGTGTCAGAGACTCAAGAGTCCCATTGCCGAGGGGCCCCTGCAATTGAGGGAAGTTCTCTTGGCGGTGGAGCTCCGATTGCTTCAAGCAGCCAGGAAGCTTGGGGTCTGTCTTTGGGGTCTGGACCTTCTGATTGTCCTGGGGATGAGTGGGGTTGCGAAGACAAAAAGCTTCCTGGGGTCGTGGCATCATAAAGGGTAAAGAACTCTCACTTTCCTGTTGTTTCTTTAAAAAACGGCTTTCCAGCTGTTGAAGTTAATTTGGAATGCGTGATTGGGACTTAGTGTGGACGGTAAGACAGGATTCATCACAGGGACTCTTGTGAGGAGGAGGAAAAGGTACTGCGAGTGGGCCACGGGGCTGTGGACCGGGCGGAGTCAGGACTGTAGCCGGCAGTGGGGCCTGGGCTTGGCATGCAGTTGGAAGTAAAAGTTGGAATCGGCCTTCAGTGTAGGGCAAGGAGTGACGTTGCAACAAGAGTGGGTACTCTTTAGCTTGCATTTGAGCTGGTAAGGTATTAGGAATTTCATTAAATAAGACAGTGGGAAACTCTAGGGTGGATCCAGAGACCCTGAGAGCAGCTGCCAGAGACTCGCTGTACAGAAAAGGTAGACCCCAGAAAAACTCACTGAATTTTTGTGGAAAATGCTTCTGAGGGCTGGGTATCTGCTCTGCTTTGATGCTGGCATTCCAGAAGGGCTGGGGAGGTGCAGTGATCTGCTCCCCATCGAGTGCCTTCAACATATTTAAGGCCTGCAGATGGTATTCTGATACACCCTTTCCTTTTTCTTCCCAAATATTCCATTTCTCTGCCTTTGTGATTTCTATTTCCAGCAGCTTGTGGACATTGGGGTTGAGCAAGGTGGGCCTCCCTACTTCCCCCTGCCTCTTTGTGGGTCCTTCCCGAAAGGTGTCTTCTTGGGGGTGCCAGGTAGAGTGCTCTTTCAGAGACCCAAAGTATTCCAAGGAGGGAAGCTGTAAGTTCTTGGCAGCTGCCCAACACTGGGGTGGGGAGGCAGTAGGGAGGCCTGTGGGATCCTGACTTGTGATGGCTGCCATGGCAGGTGTGGAGCAGCGGTTGTGTGGAGATGGGCTCTGCCTGGGCCTTGCCAACAAGTCGTTCTGAGAATGAGTCCCTGTGGGAGGCGGGGCTGGTGAGTCCCAGAGAGTGCTTGGAGGCTGCAGGTAGGCCTTTGAATCCGGGGGTTTGGCACTGGGTGAGGGAAGAGCCAGTGGTGTGGGTGAAAGACTGTCAGGTTCACGGGAATGTGCGCAGTCTGGTGATTGACTCAAGGCGGGTAAGACATGAGAAGTTGAGATGCACATCTGGGCCCGTGGAAGGGTGGAGTTCTGAGACCTAGGTGTCCAGAATGGATGAGCCGCAGAACCGTGTGGGGCGCGCGTACCGACATGGACTTCAGCCGTACCTCTATTTCGCCAGCTACCAGAGAGGGCTTGAGCTTTCTGTTGACCAAAGCTGCCAGTGTCAAGTGGGTTTCCCAAGTGGCTGCAGGAGACAGAAGGACCAGATTACAGCCAGGACTGAAGGGGCAAGAGACCTAGCAGGCTAGCAAGGGTCGGTGCAAGCTCAGCCCCTCCCCAAGCCTTGATGGCCTGCTCTTCCTGCCCCACCCCACTGCCCGGGACTCCTGTCATTCTCTGCCCATCCCTGAAAGTGTACCCCAAACCAGCGCATCCCAGCTGCTCTGCAGCCCGAGGCCACACAGGCACCCTGGTTGGAAGATGCACCCCGCGGTGAAGCAGGAAGGTTACTTACTTCTGCCTAAGACACAAACGCAGGTTCTGAGCGCCATGTAGTTCTTGCAGGAAACTTCGGAAAACTGGAAATCAAGAGAACCGTTATGGTGCAGCCCTCCCAGAGGACCGAAAGGAATGTCACACGGGCTGTGCACTTAGGACGTTGGACTCTCCAGAGCTCAAGGTCAAATGATAGCTTACTCCCACGGGCAGGAGGTGCTTTGGCATTTCAAGGAGCATCGGTTTCCAATATTGTCTGTGGGGTCTCAGTGAGCAATCTGAACCTTGGCAAAGTTACACAGCTTATCGCTGTTACCCCTCAATGTTCCACCTCCAAATCCACCAGAATCTGCTCCTGACACCCCCACTGCTCCCTACTGGGTCCTACCTTGGCCAGCCTTCATCCCATCCTAGGCCCCTCCTGTACATCTGGGAAATATCTGGGTTCTGTTTCCATCCCCAGTATCCTTTTGTTCAGGATTATTACCTGAGAGAGACGGGCTGTTGCCACTGGCATCCTGCAGAGGAGGGGACAGGAGAGCTTACAGAGGTTGGTTGAATGGGCAGAACCTTACCTTTCAGAGCGTCACCTTTGTCCCTTGACCTGCTGCTTCTCCTTGTCTCCACCTGAGGCTGGGGCACAAGAGAGGAAGTCAGGCTGGAATCCAATCCTGCGTCTGTTCTTTGTGACAAACTGCAGGCATTTACTGGTGATTAGAAGAATGACAATCTCCATGGAATGACTAAAGCCCAGAAACCAGCTTCTGTGTGAGACCTAGAGTGCATTTCTTCCGTCAGCCTTCCTCTGCTCACGGAGAGCACACACTCTCAGCACTCAGTGTTCTGGTGGGAAAGATTTTGATTATGGAGGCTGAAGCTCTGGGCCAGCCCTTGACCACTTCCTCCCCGGGGTCAGCCATGCTTTCTCAATTAGCCCAGACAGAAAAGGAGCCTTGGCCCAAAGACTGGAGCTCAAGGAAAGAGACTGAGGACCCAGTGATGAGAGCTGCCCTTTGAAACGTCTAGTCATCTAGTCCTTAGCCACTGCGTCACTATATTGGGGATTTTTACCTATTGCCCTCTATAACAACTAGAGATGGGAGGTCTGAGATCTTCAAAGAGAAATATTTTTGAATGCTCATCTTACTGGCAAATGATTTACATATCATACGACTCAATAGTTCAGTCGTTCAATCAGATCAAGGGCAATGGTACAATCAATGATTACCATATCCATTTTAGAACAACACCCCCCCCCCCCATGGTTAAATTGCCTTCAAAAGGAGTTGTGTAATCACAGTCAGGTCTAAAGCTCTCTGTCCCCTCTGGCCTCCTTCATTTTTTCGTCTTGAAATCAATCCCCCTTCACTCTCTAGCATCCCGATGGGGGAGTTCTCCACACTGCTGATCTCACAATCCCTCCCTCTACCATGAGATCTCTCCACCTGCAACTCTGTCAACCCTTGTGTCCATGATCATGATGCATCCACGCCTCCTGTGCTTCACAAAGAGGGAAAGCCAACAGAAATAATGAAAATCAACATAAGCCGGCAAGGATAAAATGATACCAATGCAGTGAACAAAGTCCTAACAGTGAGTAAGGACGCACCAGCCCTCATCAACATTCCAAAGCCAGGGCTGATGGTCTCTTCTTTCTTGAGATTTCCCCTATCAGGAAATTAATTACGAAAGGAAACATTTATAAAACAAGGGAAAATCAATCTCTCCTATGGCTGGGTTGAGAATTTCTTACCTTTATCCTTTTCCTGGGTGGTCGCACAGGTGGAGTATTTGGAAGGAAGGGGAGGACCAGGAAGAAGCAACCCACTCCATACAGGATGCCCAAGGTCAAAACAGTGAACCAGGTGGGGTATTGGTAGGTCAGCCAGGAAGCACTTTTCTGTTCCAGCAGAAAGAGAATCTCCTCCATCTTCTGGATACAGCGGTTGCACTCAGGCAACTGAGCACTCTGAGTCCCCTCTGGCTTCAAACCCACTTGCATCACAAACCTGGGCCCACATCACTAAAGGGTCACAGTGGGGTGGGAGGTGACAGCAGGACAACACATAATCCCTCCCTCTACCCTCCAGCTCATCACATCCCTCCCCTGCTCTGGTCTTCTCTCTCCCACTGCCTGCTCCGGGCCTCCAAAGTCACCAGCTGCGCCTGATGGAATGGAATCTTAGTGCAAGTTCTTATTCATTCCACCTCCCACCTAGGTATTACCTGCTTCCTTGGCAAGTTGCCTGAATCATGACCAATTTCATAGGCTTAGAATATCTGAAGTTGTCTCTGTCCTCAATGAAAACCTTCTCAAGTCATGGTTTTACTTTGTCTTATCCAAGATAGAGAACTTAGGTTTATGTAACATTTATTTAGCTTTATGAATGTTGGATGAAAAGCTTGGAATTTGACTTCTATGACCAGGAGAGTTATTCAAGAGCTGAGGTATATCTCTCCCAGGAGAGAGATCTAACAAATTTTCTGCCAAATGGTACATTTGGGGAGACAAGGAACACTTAAGCATTAATCATTCTTAACAGTGTCCCCTGCAAATCTTCCTTGTGTGTGACTACTGCCCATTTAGGGCTTGCTCTGGGAACACTTGATGGGGTAATAAGCCTTGCAACAATTCAGGCTCAAAGGGCAAGCATCTGGCTGAGCAAAATAAAGAGATAATATGGATTGAGTTGTGTCCTTACCACTAACACTTGAGATATTCCCCCAAAATTCGTTGGAACCCTAACACTGAAGGCTATAATCTGATTTGGTTATGTGAGGGCTCTCTCTGGGAGAAATGTACCTCTGTCCTTGGCTTCACACAAGAACCAATTGACGCAGAAACCTAGTTTGTGATCCAAGTGACTTTATAAAGGATAGAAGAGGCAAATATGCTCGTGGGGGGTGGGGGCGGACTGGACAGCCCACGCACGCTGGGTTGCATGACAGCTGGTTTGAGGCCCCCACCCATACCCTGTTGGTAGGCATGGCTGACGGTACTGTTTGACCCCATTGACTGAATTAAGCCCACCTGGTCTAGATGGGGGCCCGCCCAGGTTGACCTGCTTCCTGTCACAAGGACCTAAATGTGTGCATCTTTCCAGCCTGAAGCAGCTTTCAACTGTCTGTGATGGGGAGGAGGTTTGGCATGCACAGCGACCACCCTCAGTTCTGCCTCTACTTACCTAACAGGTACACGGCATTTCTTTTCTGTTTTTTAAAACAACAACAAAAAAATCATTTGTAATCTTTCTATTCCAGCGGTGCTAGGAGCAAGGCAGAGGCAAAACCCAAGAACAGGGTTCTTCTCTGTTGAAGCGCGATAAACTCACGGGGAAGCAAACAAGCATCTTCATCCACGTGAAGTGAATCTGTGAATCAGCAGCTCCTAACTGACCAAAGCACGCACAGAGCAGCCCAGCATCAAGGTCCGTTTCTGTGCACTGCTCCCACTGTGAGGAAGAGCTTCATGTGCATTAAAAGGGAACTTTTGTAATATTTGAATTTTGAATAGTGGTTTTTGTCAGAAACTGGAAAAAATCTCAAAGCCTGAAGAAACTCCTTTCTAGTACTGAACATTCAAGGGAGCCTGTGGAAGCCTGAAATGATTGCTAGGTGACCACCTGGATCTGCTTGTTGAGTGAAAGTGGCAGAATAGCAGCAATAGAGCAGTGGGTTCATTCTGACCACTGACACTCGTGGACCTGGTTTACAGGCAGTAGAGAAGAAGATGAGAGCAGGTTGACTGGTTTGAAGTCCATGACCTACTCTGAGGGGACTAGAGTTGTGGAGAATAGGTGATGGGGCCAAGGCCTAAAGGCAATGCGACCAATGGACACTGAGGTGAGGCCAAGAGAGGGAGCCCACATTGACTTGACCCGAACCCGACCAGATGAAGAGAAGAATGTTGAGCCTGTGCACTGGTATATACTGCTGCAGACTGTATAGACGATCTGTCCTGCTTTGACTTTCTTGTGGATGTGGACTTCACAAGGTTCCAACTGGCATGAAGACTCTTTATATTGAAGAATATGATGGTCTCCTCAGAGCACTGGGTTGATGGAAGTAGGCAGTAGAGAAACTGGATAGCCAAAATGGGCCAGATAAAGGCGTGAAGTGGCTAGCTTACAAGATTTCATAGATACTGGAATATATTCATAGAATTATAGGATTAATATGTGGGTGTACCTTACCTGCAATTGTTAAGCATAGGATATTTTTGTTTCATCACTTACAGAATATTATGTTTAAAGGAGGGTGGCACGGAGTGAAATGTATGCATTTTCATATTATACTGTTAGATACTGATATGATTCTATTATTGTTTTGAAATTATATACGGCTAAAGAATTTTGTGAAAATGTCAAATGGACAAGGGGTGGTCTGTTGTAGTTATACAATCTGGTGTCAATTTGGGACTTGAGAGGATTAAGAGTGAAGGGGTAGACTCTAGTCTCTCTATTGGGTTATGGCCAATGAGGCCTCTTTGTGGGCCTGGCCTTCCCGTCAGGGTTCTGGGAAATCTGGTATTTCCTCCTTGGAGGCAGCAGACTATCTTTCTGCTCATTCCCTGAGAGATGTCCTACTAACAAGACACATGGCACCACACTGATAGAACCCATGCCCTGGGAACTGGAGGAGCCACATGGAGACCCTGCCAAAGCTGAGATGCTTCTACCACCACTGGATGCAGAAGACTTTGCAACTACTGACCTGTGATCTTCCTGCATTTGGGGTCATTGAAGGTGTTTCATGAGTCTGAAGAGAACATTATAGATTGATATCAGACATGGGCTAATATTGGACTTATGGACTTGATCTTGGTTGGGCTGGAATGCTTTCTCAATATACAACTGTTCTTGTATATAAAGGTCTTTCCTATACACATATGAGTGTGGATTTGTTTCTCTAGTCTACCTGGACTAACACTCATGGATCCCTTTCAGGACTGTAAGTTCTGTTCCCCTGACTGCTGCAAAGTATGTGACAGAGAAGAAAAGGGAGAAGAGTGAACTGTACCCATTTATTGAGGTAAGAAAAGTGATGAAGGAGCATGGCCGGTTCCCCAAACTTCATGAGTGGAAAAATGGGCTCTTGGCACAAAATGACATTTAATCTTCACCAAGAGAATCAGGGCTAAATTGCTGCCCTATCTCTGACCTCAGCTTTTGTTTTATTTTAATTCTCATATAATTCACATATATCATTCAATACTTCAGTCATATTAAGATTTGTGTAATCGTCACCACAATCAGGTTTACATCATTTCCTTCTTTTATATTCATTTTTGTTAGCCCCCCCCCCTCACTCCCCCAAATCTTCCCTGCCTGTCCCTAGGTGATTGTTAATTCTGTTAGTGTCTCTCTGGATTTACCTCTCCTGGATTTCATATGTATTAAAAAAAAAATACAAAACAAAATCAAGAAACAAGTAGAAAAGAAAAACTAACAATGACAAAAGAGAGAAAAACCTCAATCGAACAGAAAGTGAAAAATACTAAAAACTGGAACCAAATTAAAATTAGTCTGAAGAGATCAAATGATGAGGTGTTACATTTGAACTTAACTGTATCTGTTCATGTCCATGGACTGTGGTCAGAGGGAATTCACCCCGCCTGTGCATTTGAGTCCTTTTGCAAACTGGGTGTTCCGAACTTAAGCTCTGATTCTTGTTCATACCTGCAGATTGAGATTCTATTATTTATCACCCTGGCATCACACTGGCTGTGCTGCTTGTTCTGGGCGGACTTAGTTGACATCTCACTTAGATGGCTGCTTATTTTCAGAAAAAAGGTTTAAGTACAAGGCCCTGTTCTTTGTGATAGATGTGCACCATCTGATTTCAGGGTTTTTTTACACCCTATGCTTTCCAGTCAAATATTCACTTGAGGTAATTCAAAACACTCACTTGGCTCGATGACGCCAGAATAGCTCCCCTCCATGCAGTTCCATGGAGCTCAGCATAGTTAGGGCGCAGAGATGAAAAGACGATTGAACCATGTACTGAACGTTCAGGTTTTTCCCTGCTTTTGAAAATCTGTTTGCGCTTGTAGAGTAAATGTTTTGTACTTTTTAAGAGTGTAAAAAAAATAGATGGAGGGATTCAGAGAAAATGGCGACCAGATAGGACCCATCTATCTGGAGCTCCTGCTGCCAGACCAGAAAAATAGGAAATTAGGTGAAGGAAACGGGGAGGTGGAGTTCTGAAATTAGAACTAGGGTAACAGGGTTTCTCCTGAACCCCTTCTTTTGTGGGATTTCCACTCACAAAGCAAACCAAGCATGCTTTAAAGCACTATAATTTTGACGAAGTGGCAGGCGCCAGATATGCCCTTGCCTGGAGCAGGGATCCCTGCAGGTGGACGCCCTGAGAGGGGGCAGAATCTCAGACACGAGGGGAACCCCACACTGAGCTCTCCATGCGGTTGGATGCCTTGAGCTCACGGTCAGGGGTTGGTGGTGGGTAGCTATAATTTAGAGTAGAAGAAAAAATATATTATTACCTTAGGAAGATCATGGTGTGGGAGAAAAAGGCAGAAAGTCGGGAGTCCAGGGAGCAAATTTAGTTCCAATTGGCCGACTAGTAAACAACCCCCCTGATAAGCTGGATCTCCCCCTCTGGGGGTCAGCTTGACAGCCACCAAATCTGAGCACATCACAAGTAGAATTTTTTTTAAGGGTGAAACATAAATGATTGGTTTAAAACTCAAACCCAAGTCTGGTTGCTCAGCTCCAAGCACCACATAGGGGAGTCCCTTAACATAAATCAGCATAAGAAGCAACCTAGCTAAGGAATGCCAGAACTCAGCCACAGGGCCTGGCAGCTTTTACCATAACAAAGACCCGCTGTAGCAGTGTCAGCCTTAAACAGCACTGAGCTGTAGCCCAGAGACTGTGGGAGACAATTTCATTCTAGCTGGCCAGAGGGATAAAAAAGAAAATCCTCTGATCTAGGAAGCATCAGCAGTCTAGATAGGACAACAAGCTTCCCTCTCAGTGATTCTACACATAGCTGGGGAGGCCCTGCCGGTCTTGGAGCCCTAGACGGGGCTGAGGGAGCCCCCCAGTGCCCCCTCCCAGCCCCTGCTGCAGTGCTACATGCAGCACAGGCAAGTACTCCAGCACCCAAGTGACCCCTGGCCACGGGCGCGATCTTGCTTTTGAATTAATCTCACACAGCATCTGTGGAACCCTACATCAGGGATGGGAAAGTCCATTAACGCATGCCCAGGAGAGCCAGCATAGGAAAGCTGGATTTTCCTGCCCGTGGGCTCCGATGGATGTTGCACCTGGAGCAGCCCACCTGGGCCAGATGATTGCAGTTCAGCCAATGGGATTGACCTGGGGTCCTTCACCAGCCTCCCCGGGAACCCTTGAAAAGGCAGGGACCAGAAGGGAGAGGGGTGGTCTGGTCGTCTTCCTGGGAGGAGAGAGATCCTTGCATGACCTGAGGCAGTCTCTGCCAGGCCCCATGGCCAAAGGAATCCTATGGGTGCCTTGTAAAACCTGAAGCTTCTTTTAACTCTCATTAAATTCACTTGGATCACGAACCCGGCTTCCGCATGAAATTTTTCTCGCGGGGAGCCAAGGACTGGGGTTGGAATTTAGGCCAGAGAGAGAGACCTTACAAGTCCATGACCCCGTGACCTTGAGGAAGAGTTGGAATTCCTCTGGCCTCAAGGACAGGTGATCAAGTATCATTACCTCCTTACCCACTGCTCTACTTATTCTCACTTTATTCACTAGCCCTTCTAACTTTTCCACCGCACTCAGTTTCAACGTGCTCAGGTTGGTGTTGGGCTTTTATTTACTCGCTTTCTTCTTTATCCCTCTTTTTTCCCCCTTTTCCCCTCTTTTTCTTCTTCTCTCCCACTCTCTCCTCTCATATGCCACTAAAGGCTTCCAGGTCACTTCCCTCCGCTTAGGGCAAATCAACCCAAATAGCAGGAGGCACTCCAGCCTGCCCTCTGTGGGAGTGCTGTACACCACACAAGGCACCTGGGACAAACACCTACAGTGCGCTGCACCGTTGAAGAAACCTCCGTCATGCCTCTAAGGTGATCTCGTCAACTAGGGCAATTCTGCCCAGCACCACTGGGTCCCGGCATTAAAAGGGCACACTGACCTGCCATGTTGGAGCAGTGTCTAAACCCCTCTGGCCCCTCATCCAAGCAATCAGGGATCAGCTACTACTTTATACTTTATTTCCTCCTTCTCTCTCTCCTTGCTCTTTACCATCACAGCCAACCTTAGTGAACTCAGTTGGATTTATTTCCTTCTTTCTCTTTATTCTCTTTTTTTTTCTTTCCTCTTTCTGTCTTTGCTTTCTTCACCTCTCTCTTAGCTTGTACGATTCTCTCTGCTCCCTCTCATTGCTTGCACATACCACTGCTGGTTTCCAGAGCCCTACACTCAGCCTAGGGCAACCCTGTCCTCCTAGTGGGCAGCCTGACCCCTAAGACAGTACTGCACACAGGACGAGTCAGAGCTACACACAGCATAACACAGGGTCAGTTATTTCTTTAACCATTTAAAAAATACTCTCTCCTCCTCCTTCCTTTTCTCTTCTCTCTTTTCCCTTTTATTGGGCTCTTCTTACAGGTTTTCTGCTTTTCTCCGCTCCATCAAGCTCTTCTCTACTTCCTACCACAGCCTCCACAGATTTGGTTCTCCTTTTTAGTTGTTTTCTTTTCTTTCTTTTTACTGTTGTCACCTTTATTTACTCTGTGCATTTTAGTTGTGTGTGGGTGAGTGGTTGTCAGTCTGGTTGGCATTATTGCCCCAGTCTGTGTCTTCCTCTTTCTCTCTTTTTCCTCTCCTTTCACTCTCTTTCCCATCACAAGACAATAGAGGTCTCCAGGCCACTCCCCTCTGCCTAGGGCAAACCTGAAGGCCCAACTGAGGGAGCTCCCACCCCCCACTTATTGGTGTGGCAAGCAGCTGGGGAATTCACGCTGGTCCTCTCCCACACACCAGGCCACAGGTTGTTCTCCCCTATAAAAAGTGGGGGCATCCCCAGCCTAAATCCTGAGGTCCTACAAGTGACTGGGGGAAACGCCTGACCAGCACTTGTGGGGCTCCACGCTACTGTGGGAACATCCACCCAATCTCCAAGGCGATCTCTCTGTACATCCCCTTGTCTAGCCAGATTTGTAAAGTAGAATTGGGTCATGATAGTCGGGGGGAGGAAGCATTTAGGAACTAGAGGAAACATATGTTTCATTGTTGCTACCCTACACCCTGACTGGCTTATCTCCTCCCCACATCCCTTCAGGAAGGGGGTGTCCAGTTACCTACCAATGGGCTTTGAGTCTCCACTCTGCACTCACCCTCATTTACAATGACATGATTTTTGTGTTCTTTGATGCTTGATATCTGATCCCTTCAACAGTTCATGGTCACACAGGCTGGTGTGCTTCCTCCATGTGGGCTTTGTTGCTTCTGAGCTAGATGGCCGCTTCTTTATTTTCAAGCCTGTAAGATCCCAGATGCTATAACTTTTAATAGCCAGGCACCATCAGCTTTCTTCACCACATTTGCTAGTGCACACATTTTTCTTCAACCATCATGTTGGAAAGGTGTTCATCATGGAATGCCAATTTAATATAACGTGTTCTTGCATTGAGTAAGTACTTGACAATGTCCATCTACTGCCTTAATACTAAGTCTATAAATATATGAACGTTGATCTATTTACGAACCCTCCTGTATAAATATATTTACATATGTACATGCCAGTATGTAGACCTCTAGAAATACCCTTTGTCACCTAGTTCTTTCCTCTATTTACTTTTACTTTCCTCTTGTCCGACTATCGTGCTCAGCTTTCACTTGGGTTTGAGTAATTTCTCTTGGTTACATTACCCTTGCTGAATACCTACCAGGCTTCTCACACCCTCCTTGCGACGGATTTTGGATTACTTGTTGCTCCCCTGTCGCTGGATTGGTCAGCATCACCTCCTTACCCCCTCCTCTCTCTCTCCCATGTCCCCGGGAACCATTGGTCCTGTTGTTTTCTCCTCCAGCCTATTTTTCCAGCCTATCTTATCTAGATAGATCTGTTGAGATAATAATATGCACCAAAAATCAAACCATAGCAAGATAGGCGATGGGTGAGAACACAGTTATGACAAAAAACAACAACAGAAAACCAATGATCAATAAAAGAGTAAATTAATTAAAAGCCAAAAAAATTTTTTTAAGAAAGAAAAACCTGTAAATAGATCAAGGTCTGATTTTTTTTTTCTATAGGTGTGTCCTTCAGTCAGGTCTGATGGCGTATCATGCTCTGGCCCCAGAGTCTGTCCTTTGTACTCCCTCAGGGGCTACCCGCTCTGCTCCCATGGTTGCTCTGCTGCATGCTTTTAGTGATTTGCCTCCGTGTTGGAGGGCCAGCCGGGTCAGTCCCAACACAGAGTCTCCGGTATTGTCCCCATAGGGCCCTGGGCCAGCAAGGGATGGCATATCTCATAGTGGGATCAGCCATATGGTCCACTCTGTACATTGGCTGTTCAGAGTGCCAATATCATCCTCCAAGCCTGGTGGACCAGTGTGTGCTCCACTCTCTTCCTCCCCCTTCATTTGCCCCTGTGTGCTCTGATCAGACATGTCCATCTCCCCTAGCTACAGGTTCAGTGCCGTCTTCTAAGGTAAATTCTTCTGGGGGGAGGGGCAGTTGTCCACGTAGCTGGTATGGAGGCTGGGCCATCCACTTTTCATTTAGGATCAAAAGCATCTAGCTTTTAGCATTAGGTGCTATTGAGTCAGTTCCAACTCAAGGCAGAATGAACCACTGCGCAGTCCTACACCATCTTCAAAACTGTTGTTATACTTGAACCTAACATTTCAGCCTTTTCCAGGGACTGGCATCTCCTGATAACATATCCAAAGCATGTGAAGTCTCCCCGTGCTTGCTTCTAAGGACCTTTCAGACTGTTCTTCTGACACAAATCTGTTCATTCTTCCAGCACTCAATGGTATTTTTAATATTCTTGGCTAGTGTCATCTTGATGGGTTGAAACACTATCTCGCTCTAGTGTTGATGTACACTTTTCTGATGCCTAATTATACTGAGTATCTTTTAAGGTAATCATTTAATTTTTATGGCATTTTGAAAAGATGTCAATGAGGTCTATTTAATTTGTGTTCAGATGGAAACACATAACTCAAACTAAATATGTGACAGTAGAAAAAGAATCCATTTTATCCTAAATACTTGAGATATTTATACAGCCTACTCAAGTTTTTATCAACATAGATAAGGTGCCTGTGGTGGTGGTGGTGGTGGTGGTGGTGGTGGTGGTGGTGGTGGTTTTTAAGAGTTAATCTCTAAATAGGGGGCTGCAGTACTGAGCACTGAATCTCCTTTGCTTGATTAATTTTTATGTTAGGGAAGTAATACAAGGATTCCATCAAATGACCCATCAGTTTGAGGAAAAAGCATATCAGAATTGATGGTCAAAGCCTATATGGCTTTATGGTTTAGTCTCTAGGGGTATGTAACGCTCTTGTGAAAATAGTATTCCTCATGATAATAACGAGGAACTGGTGGGCCTCCAGGGCTGGGAGCTGAACTGAGGGGCAGTTCTACCCTGTCTAATAGGGTCACTATGAGTTGGCAAAGACTCGATGGCTGTCAGTTTGGTTTGTTTGACTTGAGTACTGGCATTCAGTGTGTTTATCGAAATCAATAAATTACAAGCATTTAGATGTCTATTTTTTACATACAAAATTAAAATCCCCCAAGCCTCTGAAAACTGCGAAGATTTCACAGCACTAGGTTGGTACTCTCCCATCCAAGAATCAGTGAAACTGGCAGGGTGTGAGGCATTCAGGCTCCCTCAGTTCCTCCTACTGCCTTCCCTGACCCTGGTCACTTGCTTCTATTACCTCTCTTGGACCTTACATGCATTTGAATTAGAACACCATAGAGTACAGTGCTCTACATGTGCAGCAGCTCTAACCATGTCACTCTCGGTCTCTATGAAGCCTCTTCCAACAAAATTCAAATGCGATTGTATGTGCACACATAAACACACGCATGCACCAGAGCACCCTTCTTAACAGAGAGTCAGGAGGGTCTCTTATTTGCTGTCCTCACTTTGGACACAAGTCCCTTGATGATGAGTAGGAGAAAAGGAACATCAGGTAGTGGGGGAAACCCTAAGGAGGAACAGAGGAGAGCTTTAACTAGGAATAATGCTACTAGGGGAATGATGGCATGTGAGGAAAATTAGATACTTCCAGACTGTCAGATTTTTCCATACAGCAAAATTAACTTTTCTAGTTTTGTCTAAAACTGGCCCCAGGAAATTTCAAATAGCACATCTCAGATTATCTAACCTACAAAGGAGTAGCCGGCCTTCCCCCCACCCCCACCCCACCCCCGCCAAAAAACCAAGCGGTACAAAGCTCCACTGGGTACACATTTCAAAATATACATTCTCCTGTTTGGGCAGGCATCTGGCAACTTGCTCTGAGCTAGTGCACCCACACTTTTTCCCCAAGGTCATTGCTGGTGACAAGACCTTGTGCTCTTCTCACAAGCCAGAATGCAAACATAAATCAAGTCAGTGTAAGACGCCATCATCACCTCACTCAAATACACCTCGTCAAGTGAACTCAAACTTCAAGAAGATGCTCATTTGTTTGGTTTTGTTGATGTGAGGGTGATAGTGCATTTGGAGTTTAGTCATTGCACTAGGTCAGACTGTTAATCAAGCTTCCTATATAGAGGTTCTGAAGATATTGTGTAAGAAGGTCTGAGTTGTCTGGCTAGACCAGAGCTTGCACACTGCTATTGACTAGAAGTTCCGACACACAGAATCCAGGACAGATAAACCCCTCAGGACCAATACTGAGAGTAGCAACACCACGAGGGAAGGTAGGGGGGAGAAGCAGAAGAAAGGGGAAACCAATCTCAATGATGGACATACAGCCCCACTCCACCACCCAGGGGAACAAACAGCAGAAGTTTGGGTGAAGGGATACAGCAGAGGCGTAAAATATAAAAATAAAAAGTATGTATAAAGTATCAGTGGTTCACGTGGGTGGGAGGAGGGGAAAAAAGGAGCTTAAAGACAAAGAACATGTTTGGAAATGATGATAGCAATGTATGTACAAATGTGCTTCATACAAATTGGTGTATGAATTGTTACAAGAGCTGTAAGATCCCCCAATCAAATGATTTATTTAAAATAAAAAGGACTGATTAGTGGTAGACAGGGGACTGGTTTTGCCACCATGACAGTGCACCTGCTCACACACAAAAAACAGCATGCCTCTATCGCCCGATCTGATCCCAGCACACCGAGGCAAAATACTAAGGGTGTACAACAGAACAGGAAGGGGAACAGAGCAACGAAGTCCCCAGGGAATACCAAAAATAGACTTTGGGGCCAGGGCTAGCTGACCCATCATACTCTATGAGAAAACACTCCTAAAGGCCAACAAACAGTCCTTGAACTAACTAAAAGCTTTTCTTTCTTGTGTTTTGTTTTGCTTTTTGTCATTGGCTTGTTGGTGGTGGTGTTGTTCTTTTGTTTCATTTTGTTGCTTGGGTTTGCTCTGTCTCGTTTTTGTGCATGCTATGATTTCCACAGGTCTGTCTAAATGAGATAGGCTGGATGAACAATCTGGAGGAGAAAACAATGGGACTGACAGCTGGTGGGGGGGGGAGATGGGAAAGGGGGATGTAGGAAAAAAGGAAGTGCTGTTAACAAACCCAGGGACAAGGGAACACCAAGTGATCCAAATAGATGGTGAGGAGGGTGTAGGAGGCTTGGTAGAGTGTAACCAAGAGTAATGTAACCGAGAGGAATTACTGAAACACAAATGAAGGCTGAACATGAGAGTGGGACAATCGGAAAGTAAAAGGAAATCAAGGAAAGAGGTAGGAAGCAAAGGGCATTTATAGAGGTCTAAATAAAGGCATGTGCATATGTAAATATATTTATGTATAACGATGGGGAAATAGATCTATATGCATATATTTATAGGTTTAGTATTAAGGTAACAGATGTACATTGGGCCTCCATTCAAGTACTCCCTCAATGCAAAAATACTTTGTTGTATTAAAGTGGCATTCCGTGATGCTCACCTCCCCAACACAATTGCTGGAGGCAAATGGGTGCATAAGCAAATGTGGTGACTGAAGTTGATGGTGGTCGGCTATCAAAAGTTATACATTCTGGGGTCTTAAAAGCTTGAAGTTAAACAAGTGGTCATGTAGCTGAGAAGCAACAAAGCCCACATGAAAGAAGCACACCAGCATGTGTGATCACGAGGTGTCGGAAGAATCAGGTATCAGACATCATCGGAACAAAAAAATCATATCTTTGTGAATACGGGGGAGTGTGGAGTGAAAACCCAAAGCTCATTTGTAGATAATTGGACATCCCCTTACAGAAGGGTAGCAGGGAGGAGAGGAGCCAGTCAGGGTGCACTGTAGCAACAATGAAACATACAACTTTCCTCTAGCTCCTAAATGCTTCTTCCCCCACAACTAAAATGATCCCCATTCTACCTTACAAATCTAGCTAGACCTGAGGATGTACACTGGTACAGATAGGAACTGGAAACACAGGGAATCCAGGGCGGATGATCCCTTCAGGACCAGTGGTGAGAGTGGCGATACGAGGAGGGTAGAGGGAGGGAGGAATGGAAAGGGGAAACCGATGACAAGGATCTACATATAACCATCTCCCTGGGGGACAGACAACAGAAAAGTGGCTGAAGGGAGATATTGTATAGTGTAAGATATGACAAAATAATTTAGAAATTATTCAGGGTTCATGAGGGATGGGGAATAATTATCAGCTGATGCCAGCGGATTAAGTGGAGAGCAAATGTTTTCAGAATGATGAGGGCAATGAATGTACAAATATGATGTATGTATCAATTGTGATAAGAGTTGTATGAGGCCCCAAAAAATGATTATAAAAAAAGAGAAAAGAAATAACAGTATGAAAACATCCCCCAAAAAAGCATGCCTCTCTTGTCCCTCATATCCTAATCACCTGAACTCACTCCATGTGACTTCTTTCTGTTTCCATGAATGAAGGACAGTGGTTTGACAACACAGAAGAGGGGGGGAAAAAAACAAGGGTGTCACCCAAACTGCTGAGTTTGAAAAATGTTTCCAAGAATGTAATCACAGATTAGACAAATGTGTGAAGTGTAATGGAGAGTACTATGAAGGGGATAAAAAATTTAAATGCATAGTTTTGAAAAAATTGTAGTTTTTGTCGGGTTCCCCCTAGTAGCTTCCAATTTCATAGCAACTCAAGCCATCACCATACATCAAACTGACAGAGAAGGGGTGGGTTTTGTGTGTAGGTGGTGTTGGTTATTGCACAGGGGCAAGGGACTTCTGGTGGCATAGTAGCTTATGCCTTGGTTGTCAACTGTAATGTCAGCAGTGGGGAACCACCAGTCAGTCCTCAGAAGAAAAGGATGAGGCGTTCTACTCCCATAGAGTTAGCCTTTGGGAAACCCACAGAGATAGTTCTGCTCTGATCTCATAGAGTCGCTATGGCTCAGCATCGACTCCATCGAAGTGAGCTGACAAACTAAAGGCAGGAGATCTGAAAGAGGATGCGGAGACGTTGTCTCAGGTACTTTGGACATATTACTATGGTGGAACCAGTCCTGCAAGAAGGGCAACATTTTTGGCAGAGGGTTAGCAAACAAGAGGAAGACCCTTACTTAGGTGGATTGACACCGTGGCTGCGAGAATCGGCTCAAATACAGTAACAAGTGCGAGGATGGCGCAGGACTGGGCTTTGTTTCTCTCTCTAGTGCACAGGCCCCTATGAATCCGAACTGACTCCAGGGCTCTACAATATCAACTACTACAACCCTGAAGTTCAAACCTACCCAGTGGCTTCCCAAAAGGGAGGTGTGGCCATGTGCCTCTGTAAAGATGACAGCTAGGGAGCCCCTGCGGGGCAGTTCTACTCTGTGGCACAGGGGCAGCCAGGAGTCGGAATGTGCTTCACAGCAAAGGGTGTGCTTTGTCTCAGTTTGTGCCTGCTGCTGTTTATGCTATGCACTGAGTTTAACATGTGACACTCAGGAGCGAATGAATGGAAACACACCCATGATGCTTCCATGATGCCAGATGCAAGCTGACACTGTTTCTGAGTTCTGGGCATATTATTTTTTCAGAGATAATTTCCTGTAGCGGTGACACACCGAGTCCTATTTCATGTAAAAGCATCAGCAGCAGAGGAAAGCACTGCACAGAGAGAAGACTATGACACGTAACAGGCTTTCCATAGAGGAACAAAAGGGTGGATGTCTTGGGCTGCACTCTTTTCTTGTATACAGACAGTAAACAAGCTGAACACATCTCACCTAAGCATAACATTACAACTACTTGAAGCCCAGCTCAGGCATCTGGAGAAGAGGCAGCAAGGAAGGATGGGAGAGAGTTAATGGGCTGGGCGTCCCCAAAGGTGCAGAGTGGGAATCAAGGGAGGATCCAGGACGAGCCAAGGCTTCTGGCAGAAGTCTGAGAGGAGAGCAGCAGAAAGGA